>NC_056748.1:1080527453-1080827453 GCF_019279795.1 Protopterus annectens
AGCTCTGCTCAATCTGTCCGCTACAATGTTGGTTTTCCCAGGGATATGCGTTGCTACCAGAAACCGATGAGAGGAGATCGCCCATTGCCATAGTCTGAGCGCTTCTCGACACAAGGGGTAGGACTTGGTTCCGCCCTGTTTGTTGATATACCAAACTACAGACATGTTGTCTGTGTGGACTGCAATTGTCCCTACGGAAGAAAGTCGTTGAGGGCTTGCAACGTTAAAAGCACTGCTCTCATCTCCAGGACATTTATGTGCAGATGGTACTCGAATGGCTGCCACGTCCCATGAACCATCCTGCCCTGATAATGACCCCCCCACCCGATCAGGGAGGCATCCGTGGTGACAGTGGCTATCGGGGATGGGGGTACAAAGTACCTGCCTTGGTGAACCTGAGACGATGTGATCCACCAAGCAAGATGCTCTTTGCATGTCTGTGTCACCAGAATCTGGTGACGCATTGGAAGTTGCTGGTATGACCACTGTGTGAACAGCATCCACTGAAGAAGGCGCATGTAGAATCGAGCCAGGGAAGAAGAGTAATGGCCGCAGCCATGAGACCTAATACCTTTAGAACCATTCTGGCCTGTATTTTCTTGCTGGCCAGAATGATCCTGACATGAGTCTGAATGTCTGAAACTCTTTGTTCTGTAAGGGTAGCTGACATCCGAACAGTGTTTAAGTTTGCCTATGAAGGTAATAGACTGGCAGGGCGATAAGGATGACTTTTCGAAGTTGATTGAGATGCCCAAATGAGAACAAAGGTCTATTGTGTAATCCCTGGCTTGTATAAGCTGATGCCTGGTGGTGGCTGACAGGAGCCAGTCGTCGAGATACGGAAACACCTGGAATCCTTGACGTCTCAGGTGAGCCGTGACCACTGCCATGCATTTGGTGAACACTCTGGGGGCTGTAGTGAGACCAAAGGGCAGGGCTCTGAACTGGAAATGACTGGACCCCAGCCGATAGCGGAGAAATCTCCTGGAGCGTCTGTGAATTTTGATGTGATAGTACGCATCCTGAAGATCTATTGAGCACATCCAGTTGTCCTTCTGTAAGAAGGGCAGAATTGACTGAAGAGTGACCATTCCGAATCTTGTCTTCCTGACAGACTTGTTGAGTCTGCTGAGATCCAATATTGGTCTCCAGTCTCCCGTCTTTTTGGGGACCAAAAAGAACCTTGAGTAGATTCCGGGCTCTGAATGGTCTATTGTAACTGGCTGAATGGCTCTTTTTTGCAGTAGTTTTGAGATTTCTGACTCTGCAATCTCCCTTAGACCGGGTGGTACATCTGGAAGGGAACTTGAGGGGAAGGGACTTTCCTCGAAAGGAATTATGTAACCCTTGGATATGATCGACTGTACCCATCTGTCTTGAGTGAGGGAATGCCAGGCTTCTGGGTACAGTGATAATCTTCCCGACTGCCTCCAAGGAGGGACAGCCGGGCAACACCTCAGGGATGCTGAAAGGGCTTGTCAGAGAGAGGCTCCCTGTTTCCCTGGTTCTTGGACCCCCTCTGCCTCTAGAGCGCGTCTGTTGTTGTTACCCCTCTGCCTCTAGGGGTAAACTGACCACGTGAATCGGCGTGACTCCTTGGGATTTATGGAACCACATTTTGCCACCTTCTGTCCTTTGGGATAAGGTCTAGGGGGGGTGGAAAATGGACTCCTACAGCAGAAAGAGTCTTGCCGTCCTGCTCGCACCTGGTCAAAGTTTCCTTCACCTGAGGGCCAAACAAAGCTGACCCATCAAAGGGAGAATTTGTGAAGGACGCCTTAAAGGGATCCATAAAATCACATAGCCGCATCCAGGCTTGGCGTCTAAGAGCCACACCTGTACCTGCGGCTCTACTCGCTCCATCCGCAGCATAAGATATTAGCCGCATGGAGGAGTTTGCAATGGAATTGAGGGTTCCTAGCTGCGAAGCAATTTTTCTTGAGCCCCTGCAGCTGTAGGATCCTAAACTACTTCTCCCAGCTCCTTCAGGATATCCCTCTGGAGTCTGGTGAAGTGACATAGGTAATTCAGCGACCGCATAGCAAAGGTCGCTGAGGAAAACATCCGCTTACCGTACCTATCCATGGTCCTAGAGTCCTTATTAGGAGGATGGACGGGCACGGAAGGATCTGCAAGTTCCTTTTGGTGGCCGCAGCCACCACCATGGCATCAGCGGGACACCCTTAGTAAGGAATTGTTTGTCACACGGGCAGTGATAAATTTTGAAGGCCTCCTAGGGACTGGCTCTACAGAGTCAGGAGCTGCCCACGCCTTCGTGCAATAACCTGCATAAGGGGGTCGAAGGCGGAGACACCCAGGAGGTGGAGGGCCGAGATCCAAACGCCTCTAGGTATACTGACTCATCCTCAGAGGGATTGTTGGTGGGCCAGTTTCCCTCTGTTTCAGAAGTTCTAGGATGTCTGAGAAGGAGACATCCTCAGAGGGCGATCTAGGGGATCCCTCTGACTCATCAAAGTCAGTATCCGAAGTGACAGACTCGCCGGAGTCTACATGCTTCCTCTTACAAGTCCTCTTCCTAGGAGGATCTCCCGAAACATCAGGAGAATACTCGTAAGAGGGGAAAATTCCCAATGGGGAAACCTGAGGCGGAGGATCTCTGGGTCCTGTAGCAAGAGAAGTGGCAGAGATGTCAACAGGTACTATAGAGGGAGGAGCTACGGGAACAGACTGCTGACTGATACCAGTGGCCAGTACACTCTTCATCACCTCGAATGCTCCCCTCCCAGGCAGGTCCGAGAGAACCCGCTCCGAAGAGCTAGGAACTCCAGGGACCACCGAAAGGGAAGTCTCCGAGGCAGATGTCGGAGCCGAGCTCACCAAGGCCGAGGCTCCAAGGGGAAGAGCGGGTTGGGACAAGGGTCCGATGCCACTCACCCCCTCGGAGGAGACCATGGAAGCCGGACCAATGAATCGCTCTAAGGAAGGTCTCAAGAGGAGATAAGAGTAGAGGCTGAAGGAACAGAAGGGGTATCCATCCTCCAGCCGTTGGAGTAACCATACCCGAAGACACCAAGTCCTAGGACTGGGGTAGAGGAGAAGGAGGAACTGTAACGGGTGTGGACCAACAGTCGCCTGTTGAGACGGACTGTGTAACATTTGGGCCAGTACCTGTGACTTAAGTAATCTACTGACCACTCTCTCTAGGTCATGATCTGACAACCTGGATGACCTTGAAGATCGGCTCCGATGGCTCCGTTTCGATAGAAGAGGTGAAGCCGGAGCCGAAAGTATCGGCTCCAAGGAAGGAGACCTCGACCTCTTCCTGGAATGAGCCATCGGAGCCGATACTATAGATCCTGTCGGAGCCGACCTCTCGGAGCCGACAGGAAGCCTCGATGTATCGGCTCCAGCCGGAGCCGATACAGCCACCAAAGTAACGGTGTCGGAGCTGATCGGAGCCGACACCGATGCCTGTGCCACATGGGTGTCGGAACCGATCGGAGCAGACATCGAAGTGGTCGATACAGATTCGGCACCGATAGCCATCGGTGCCGAAGGCTTTGTTAAGCCAGAATCGGCTCCAGCCGGAGCCGATCTCGACTCAGTACGAGTCGGAGCCGAGGCCGCAGGCTTAGATACAGAAGCCTGGGCCTTGGAAGGTTTAACTGATTTAGATGGAGCCGACTTAGCCAGAGAGCCCTCCGGCTTAAGAAGGCCCCTAAGAATCAGTTTATTACGTCTTTCCTGCAGGACTCTCTGGCTGAAGGAATGACAAATAGCACAGGAGTCCTGCAGGTGAAGAGGGCCCAGGCAATAAAGGCAAGAAGTGTGACCGTCTGTCAGAGACATCTTCTGACAGCACGAGTCACACTTCTTAAAACCTGAGACCCTCTCCTTTGACATGGTGCTTTACACAAACACACACACACACCAGTCAAAAATTAACTTAAATAAAATACCCAAAAAGGTATTTCTATAAACAACACACACACCCTAACAGGGAGGGGATGGGATGGGTAAATTTGACTAAAAATAATTAGAAAAGACAGGGATTTTCTGTCACAAAAGGTAAAAATTAACTAATAACTAACAATTAAGGGTTTTTTAAGAAAAAGGGGCTTAAATATCCAAAAAGAGAATCACTTACCAGGAGCTGGTAAAAGGAGGACCTCATAAGCGAAGCGGCAAACGAGATCTAGGTACTTACCGCCTTGCATCATGGGATATGGGGCTGCCTCGAGCTGGTAAAAGTGACTCTCGAGCTTAGCAAGTGCCGAGTCGGAGCCGAGGGATCGGCTCCGAACCCATCAAGCAAGAATGAAGGCGAGATTGACAACTTAACATAATGGCCTTTTTCTGGAAATCTTTGGATGCTGACCCTCCCATAAGAAGGAAGTAAACAATTTTTGCACTCTGGCCAGGGATGAGGAGTGGATTAACTAGGTCAGGTATGGTACTAAGAATATAAATTTCAACAGGCAAAACATCTTGATAGCAGTTATCCTAACAAGAGGAGGAGCTTGATTTTGGACCATTTCCAAATGGTTTCTTATATGCCAAGCAAAGGGGGTTTCTTCAACATGATAACTGGGTTAGTTTTGGCTGTGTGGATAACAGGCAAAGGAACTGTTTCCTACCTGATAACTAGATTCTGGCCTCAAAGTTTAAGTGAAATAGGACTGCTTTTTCTAAGTTCAGTTTCAGGCCTGAAATGTCTCCAATGTGCTGTAGGAAGGTTGAGGTCTTTGAGATACTAATCCTGGAGTTACTCAATCAGCTCACCGCATCATCTACAAACAAAGAGAATGAGACAGATTTACCTAGATACCCTCATTTGGCAGAATTACACCTCAAATAACAAGCAAGGGATTCTATGAACAGCATATACAATATGGGGGCTACAGGGCACCACTGCCATACTCCCCTGTGCAACTGAAATTGGGAAAAGACCAAACACTGTTATATGCTGACCCCCTAGTCTAGGTTGTTACACAGAAACACTGTTATATGCTGACCCCCTAGTTTAGGCTGTTACACAGAAACACTGTTATATGCTGACCCCCTAGTCTAGTTTGTTACACAGAAACGTTGTTATATGCCGACCCCCTAGTCTAGGCTGTTACACAGAAAGGCTGTTATATACTGTTCCACTAGTCTAGGCTGTTACACAGAAACGCTGTTATATGCTGATCCCCTAGACTAGGTTGTTATACAGAAACGCTGTTATATGCTGTACCCCTAGTCTAGGTTGTTACACAGGAACGCTGTTATATGCTGACCCCCTAGTCTAGGCTGTTACACAGAAACACTGTTATATGCTGACCCCCTAGTTTAGGTTGTTACACAGAAATACTGTTATATGCTGACCCCCTAGTCTAGGTTGTTACACAGAAACAATGTTATATGCTGACCCCCTAGTTTAGGTTGTTACACAGAAACACTGTTATATGCTGACCCCCTAGTTTAGGCTGTTACACAGAAACACTGTTATATGCTAACCCCCTAGTCTAGTTTGTTACACAGAAACGCTGTTATATGCTGACCCCCTAGTCTAGGCTGCTACACAGAAACACTGTTATATACTGTCCCACTAGTCTAGGCTGTTACACAGAAATGCTGTTATATGCTGATCCCCTAGACTAGGTTGTTATACAGAAACGCTGTTATATGCTGAACCCCTAGTCTAGGTTGTTACATTGGAACGCTGTTATATGCTGACCCCCTAGTGTAGGCTGTTACACAGAAACACTGTTATATGCTGACCCCCTAGTTTAGGTTGTTACACAGAAACGCTGTTATATGCTGACCCCCTAGTCTAGGTCGTTACACAGATGACAGTTGCTGAGGAATACTCCAGCTGGTCCATAAGCTTTGTGAGACTTCCCATAACAATGACCAATCCAAAGAGTTATATGCCTTATAAAGATCGAGAAACAATGCAGTCAAAGGGGAGTGATGGAATTTAGTTCCAGCAAAGTGAGTTATATTTAGCCACGGGAAGATTAAATCCTCCCCTCTTCTCTGTTTGACAAACCCTTGCTGCATGGGGTGAATCGATGAAGCAAGCAAACTTTCCAAGTGGTAAGCCAAAAACCATGGTGTGAATTTTATTTTACAGTCACAAACCTAAAACAGGGCATTTATCGAAAGAAACAGTTGACTCCTTAACATGTTTAGGCAGTAAAATTATTGTTGCCATTCTGGATGAGTGGAGAAATAGGTCTCTCCCAGTGTAAATAAGTCCTGTAAAGGGCTGCTTAATATCGTTCTCAATGATTTTATAAAACTCTGCTAGCAGGCCATCCTGCCCTGGTACTTACCCATTAGGGAGGATACTGACTTCTATCTTTTCCACTGTAAAAGGCCAGTTCAGAGCTTGTCGCTCATGTCTTCTAATTTAAGGAAACGTGGCCTGTCTTAAGTAGGTAACTCAGGTAAGCAAAGGGTTGGCCACTGGTGTGACTATACAGCTTGCTAATTTTCTGATTTCTTGTGCACCCCATAACACCTTTCCATTATCTGCTTTCATGGCCAAGATGGAAATGTCTCATCTCCATTCAATTAGCCTAGAACAAGGAGTTTGGGAGACCTATGGTAGGGTGCTATCTTTACCATTTGCTATGAACACTGTTAAGTTGGAAGGCCCTGCAATCCTTATTAGGCTATTGGATCTGCTTGCTAAGCCACATTTTATCCTCCACAACCCTTTTATAACAGCTTTCTAGTCTTTTGATTTTCACCTCCAGTTGGCTCCCTTTCTGTAAAGCTCTTCTGTTTTATTTATTTATTTACATTTGTTCACTGGGAAATTCCGACTGGACACAGGTTCTTTTTCAGCGGATGCCCAGGGGGAAAAGCTCCACATCATGTACTTGACAGAGATACAACGTTGCAGCAATAGTAAACAACATTACAGGTTGTTGGCTTTAATACAATAACAAGATATTGATTATTAACAGTATATACCGAAAATGTTGCAAGTTAAGATAGTTTCTTGTAATTTATAATATTAGTAACGATGTTGTCAGACAAGATGTTAAAGTATGTAAAGACAACTAGCTATTTCTGACTGTGGTTAGTAGTGGTGATAGTATAATTGGGTTAAGAGTCTAGGTGGGGAGGGGTAAGGGTGGGGGTGTTAGTCTGGATTAGAACAAGGACAAAGCCAGTGCAAATTTAAGTGGAATTTGAGGGCAGTCTTGAAAAGGCTGCTGGAAGGTGGAGTAGTTATAGAGGGTGGAAGATTGTTCCAAAGTTTAGATATGGTACATGAAAATATGGCTTCTCCTGCTGAGGTTTTGTTTGTTAACAGTGAGTTGTTTTTTGTTGCTTGATCTTAAGGGCCTAGTGAAGTGATAGGGTTGGAGAAGGGAAGGGATGTTATGGGGGTGGTTAATAAGTTTATGAGCGAGGGTGAGTTGATTAAAGTGAAGGGGTTGTGGGAGTTCTAGCTAGTTTAGTTCTTTAAGGGAGATAGAATGATGGCTGCAGTAGGAGGTTCCAGTGGTAAACTTAGCAGTTTTGTTGCAACAAGCATCCAGCTTGTATAGGTCTGTCTGTCTAAGGTTGGTAAGTATCAGGGATGCATAGAGTAGGGTGGAGATTAGCTGGGAATTGGCTATGGAGATTCTAGCTGCCTTGATTAGGAATTGGCGGCTTCGATATAATGCACCAAGTTTCCTGTGAACTTTTTTATTATGAGAGATATGTGGGTGTCACATCTAAGTTTGTTGTCTATTTCCACACCAAGTAATTTTGTGTATTCTGATGGAGAGATTATGGTATTGTCTTTGGCAAGAATGTTGAAGTAGGGGGTGTTTTGGGTGGCTTTGGAAGGTTGGAATAGGAAAAGTTTTGTCTTACTTGGGTTGAGTAGGAGCTGAGCATTGGATAGCCAGCTTTCTACAGAAGAGAATGATTCCTGTGTGATTTGTTGTAGTTCTGGTAGAGTGGGGGCAGAGCAGATGAGTGTAGAGTCATCTGCATACTGTATAAGAGATGCTTGTGTGGTGGCAGTATGTAGGTTGTTAGTGAAAAGTGAGAATAGCAGAGTGCCAAGGACAGACCGTTGGGGAACTCCGAGAGTAACTGGGAGGCGAGGTGATGTGTTATTGTCCCAGACTACTGATTGCTGGTGTCCATGTAGATAGCTGTGGAACCAGTTGCAGGCCGGTTGTGAGAAGGAGAGGTTGGGGAGAGTAGAGAGTAGTAGCTCATGAGATACCATGTCAAAGGCTTTTGAGAGATCTAGAAATACGGCAATAGAGAAGAAGCCATTGTTTTCGTGATGAAGTATAGTGTCGGTGAAGGAGAGAAGAGCGGAGGCAGTGCTGTGATATGGCCTGAAACCATGTTGGGTTTTGGAGAGGAGATTATTAGCTAGGAGGTAGTTGGGAGACCTGGGTGTTGATACATTTTTCAAGTATCTTGGAGAGAGGGGAGAGGATAGCAATGGGGCGGTAATTGGACAAGTCAGTGGAGGGGGTGCCTTTGTGGAGAGGAATGATGTTGGATATTTTCCATATCGAGGGAACATAGCCTTCTGTTATGGAATGGTTGATTAGAATTGAAATTGGGTAGGCTAGTGTATCAGATGCAATTTTCAAGTATTCATTGGGGAGGTTGTCAGCTGTGAGTTTGGTGGGTTTAAGTTTTGACAATAGCCTTTTTATGTTGGAGGTAGGTACTGAGGTGAAGAAGAAAAGAGGAGTGTGGAGTTTAGGATTAGGGGTTGGGGGGCTGTTGTAGGGAAGTGTTGTTTGTTTGGAGATGTTATAGTTTCAGTGAAGTGTTTGTTGAAGGATTCAGCAATACTGCTGGAGGAGGGGGGAATGGACGGCTGGGGGGTATCAACCTTCCCTGGGTGAAGGATAGTGTTAATAGTGGACCAGCATTGCTTAGGGTTGTGGTTGGTAGAGTTTAGGGTGGATTTATAGTAGAGGGATTTGTCTAATTTTATATGCTTTTTGGCTTTATTGTGCAGTTCAAGGAATGATTGCCTATCTGAGTTATTTTTTGTTAGTTGCCAGTGCTCCCAGGCCTTATCGCTAGATTTCATTAAGGTTCTGGTGGTCTTTTGTAACCATGGGGCATGCCTGGATCTGACTTTGACATTTCTTACAGGAGCATAGGTGTTTAGGATGGAGAGGAAGGTGCTGTTGAAGAAGTGGACAGCCTCATCTAGGTTGAGGTATTTTAGTGGTGACCAGTTAATTTTTTGCAGGGAGGAGATGAAGGAGTTGGGGGTTGAAGTTGGACTTGTTCCGTATTTGCCTGTGGATAATGGGCTTCAGACTGTTTGTGTGGTGCCAAATTAGGAAAGTGGGGGAGTGGTTACTAAGGTTGTCAGGTAAGCAGCCTGCTAGGTAAGAGTGAGGGGCTTTGTTGACTAGGATCCGGTCAAGTAAAGTATGATTGTTAGGGTTTATGTTGATTCGGGTAGGGATTGAATGAGTTGAGTGAACCCATGGAGATTAAGGTGAATGGTTGGGAGACTGTTATTACAGGATAGCCAGTTGATGTTAAAGTCACAGAGAATTATGTTTTCCTGGGGTAGAGATAGAGTAGCCCAGCTCAGGAGATTTTCTAGGGGTGTGATATTTTGCCCTGGTGGGAAATAGAATCCTATGATAATTATTGTTTTGTTTGGGTTTAATTCGAGATTGGCATAAAGGATTTCTTCATTGTTGTGGTGAGGGGCAGATGTGTTCAGGAGTTGAATATTGAGGTGGTGTTTAAATATCAATGCTACACCACCTCCTTTTTTGGACAGTCTGTCTATGTGAAGGATGTTGTATTCAGATGGAAGTATTTCCTCACTTTTGATGTGAGGTTTGAGCCAGGTTTCAGTTAGGAAGAGAATATCTGGGGAATATATGCTTATGCTGGTGTGTAGTACTTGGATTTTACTGTATATGCTTCTGATGTTTAGGGACATTATAAGCAGGTCTGTTGTTTTCTTGTTGGCTAGGCATTGAGTTGTGGGGGGGTTGCTTGGACTAGGGTTTGTGGTTGGGTTGGATTTGGGAGGACCAGGGTTTGGACGGATGTCTCCAGCGAGGGCTAGTTTATAGAGGGTGTTTAGGATAGGTTTTATATATATATATATATATATATATATATATATAGCAAATTGCTTATGGCATCTTAGGGATATTTTATTTTTGAGTGCGTTAGGTGTTTGGTAATGGAGTGTGTGTATTGGGAGGATGGTTTTGGTGGCAGGGGTTGTGTAATTATAGTGTAAATGTTTGACGGAGGGTGTTGAGAGAGTACAGTGGAAGTTATTGGGGCATGTCACTGTGGAGCTTTGGTAGGATATAATGTGAGCTAAAACTATGCAGGTTAGGATTGTTATTATATTAGGTAGTAGCATGATTGTGTTGGATGTAGGGGGAGGGGTGAGTAGTGATGTAGCCTAAATGGTGGTAATTAAGGGTGAGGTCAAGGCTAAGAATAAATGTAGAGGTACTGGGGGGGGTGGGAATAGGGAGGGGAACAAAGTGAGCATAGTGGGCTAGAACCCCCCAAGCTAAAGATTGCAGGGTAAGTATCTAAATAGCCAAATTGTTAGGAGTTATTAGAATCTAGTAGAGAAAAACATCTATAGACCTGATTTCAGCTGTGTCCTTTCTGGGTAGATACCTAGTTTGGACCAGACAAAAAGTGGCAGTTTAAGTACCTTTTTGCCTCTATTTTACAAGTGGGCAGTTCCAGTGTATCTACTGGGTTACCTTTTTTCTGCATAGACCTTTATCTTGGTTTACTGATAACTAAAAAGAAAAAGTTTAACTGGGGAATGTATTTACAGCTGATGGGGGTGGGGAGCAGCTGCTGTCCCTAGCTGTGGGTAGAGCAGGCTAAGAGGGAAACATAGCTAAACACCTACAATAACTTATTTGCTTTTTAAAGCCCTTAAGTCCTTGTGGCTGGTTTCTTCACTGCAGATGCGGTCAATGGCCAAGGATTCAGCAAGTGGGGGACTGAGAAAGAACCCGTTCGCAGGGACAGTGGTCACTAAATGAAAAGATAGAGACAAAAAGAATTACTACATTAAGGTCTCTGAAAGGGAAATGAGAGAGAAGTGCTGTAAAAAGTAACTGAAATAATAAATTATCACCCAGGCAGGAGGGGCGTTGGGTTTAAGAGTAGCAGCACATTACACTATTTACACGGGTACAAAGTGTTCAGTAAAAAAGGCTCAGGCAGCTGTTATGCATTCGCATGTGAAGCCCTCTTCTTAATCTCCTCTGACTAACTTGTCACAACATCTTTAAAGTTTTTCCAGTACATAAGGATATAAACAGCCCTGCAGAGCTCCATTCTTTCCAATACTCTTTAGTTTATTTAAAGCTAGTATACGAAGCAAAGTATCAAACCTCCGGGCCCTAGGGATATATCAATGCCAAAGGTTAAGGCTCTGAATGATACAAAGCTGTGCTGTGATAGAAGAAATGTATTGTGATCCAGTGCCTTAACTGCATTCAAAATGTGGGACCTCATCCGTACATAATCTAGATGGGAGACAGTACCTGACTGGTAAACTATAAAGGTGTAATCCCCTTCCTTGAGGGTGGAGTGTACACCGCATACCTACTATCTGCAGGTCCTTTAGAAAATTCTTAAAACACCTGTTTCATTTTCTTAAAGCATCTCTGTGAGATTCTATATAAGGTGGGATCCAAAGGTAGGCTGAAGTCACACCCCCACCACCACCACAGTGTAGGATAACCCTACCATTTCTAGAAGGGTTGATGAAAATTGGGTCATCTTCAATGGGACTATAAAAGCAACCCAAGATAATTAAGCACCAAGTTGCTTTTACCTTTGAAATAATCTACAATCTCCCAAGCCCTTTACAGAGCTTAATAAAGACCAATTAAATCTCTTAAGCACCAATATAGAAACACCACTTTGAGCTGCTATACAGCAACTAGAAACATACCAACCCTTCCACTGTCTAAGAAAAAGTTCAAAAGACTTGGGCTTTAACTTGGTTTCCTCGATAAAAATTACATCTACTTTCATCTCTTATCACAATCTTAAACCAGCTTGCTGTTTTAAAGCTGTGGATAAGCCTCTAACATTTAAATAAAGTATATTGATGCCTCAAAACCATTGGAGTAAAGTGAAAGACCCTTTTCTCTATATGGTCTTCTAGTCAAGAAGTGAACAGCAGGGGGAGACACGGAACAAACTATGGGACCAAATATCCACTTATCCTGTGCACAAGTCCAATGATAGGAGCAGCCTCAAAAGGAAGATGTGAGAAAAAGGCCCAGGCAGCCCATAAACTAAACACAGTTAGGTCCTTACACTATAAACATCTGCATAATCATCAGTCATTTCAGTAAAACTACAAACTTAACAAGTAGAATTTTAACCAATAAAATGTCTGGCAACAGTCATCATGTACAGAGAAACGCCATCCCCTGGGCAGACATGTCTCCTTTAGAATACCAACTTCTAAAGCAAAAACTTCGAAGAGCATCAGAGGATAAAACCAGTACAATGGAGACAAAAATTTATCAGCATAGTACCTTCAGGTCTGCAAACTTCAATTTGTCACCTTTGCCAAAGCATACAAAATGGCATGTCTATCCTGGGACTTCTCCAGCTGAACCAGTTCTGCTGGTGTGGGATCCGGGGTAGTAAACCCATCCTCCTCCTCCTCTATACCTGCCAGCAGGGCACATCTGTTATTCATTGACACCCGTACATGTGGAGAAGTCGGAGCACATAAAGATAAACATTTGACTTCTTTCTCTTTCTGCTCTGTCTCCATAGCTCTAGGTCCCCTTTTGCTCTAACCCATCAAAGGGTGATGCATGGCAGCTGCCACAAAGGCAGTGATCATTTCAGTGAGTTCAAAGGATGTAGAGTGACCAGCATAATTGACTATTAATGATGCAACGTTGTAACATAGCCCCCATCTTCCTACATTTTGATATAACAAACCATGTTTTTTTTTTCTTTTCAAAAACAAAGCATTGCCGCAGTCAGGGGATACCTGGAAAGGGAGCTGCTACCACAGTGCACTTATTCTCCAGCTCTCTTACTTGTCTTACCATTAGTGCTCTGATATTAGTTCCCAAAATGGGTAAAAAGTGCTGAAGAATGTTGAACAGCCTTTTTTGACACTGATCCTAAAGGCCTTTTCTATTACAATATGAGTGAAGTTAGTTCTTTGGTGAAAAGAACAGGATTGGCCCCTTTATTCCCTTCAGGCAGCCCAAGGAGGCATACTCTTATTTTCCAGTCATCCAACTTTGTCAAAAGCTTATCAGAGCTTAAGTCAGAGATTTGGGTTGCCTGTGTCATTTGAAGTCGATTCTGACTGCAGCCTATTCTGCGTGTCTGATAACATCTGAAGTTTAGGATCCTGGCTTAGGCTGGCCTCTTTCAGCTCAGCAGTATCATTTAAAATTGCCCTAATCATTGGAAGTTGTTCACAGTATCGGAGGACTGTAGAAGTACATTCGCTATGCTACCCCATGTTTGATCAGCCAACAAGCAGAGACTGCAGTCCTATTAGCAAGCTATTTACTTCTTTTTGGAGTAAAAAAAAATAATAATCCTGATAAGGGGAGATGTGGCCGGCAGCCCAATATTGTGGTCTGAATTTTCCTTAGCTCCAAATGCCTCTTGGAAAAGTTTGCTCTCTGCTTTGAAGAATGGCAACCGGTGGTGATAAATGTAAAAGTGGAAGTGTGGGTGGGGAACCTGACCTACTTCTTGGATCCAAAATGCAACTAGAGGTGCCAGTAACAGAGCAAATGCTGGAAATGTTGAAACTGTAACGCTAGAGATGAAAGGACTCCAGGACTGGATTAAAAAACAAGAATCCATAGACCAAAAGCAGTATGATATGAGTGTTCTGAAGCTCTCTGTGCAAGAAAAGGTCATAACATTGAACAACAGAAACAGAAGAGTTAAAGGAAGAGATTGTGGCATTGCAAAGGGAGGGGGACAATTTTAAAAACTGCCAAAGATGTGGAAATATTCAGTTGACTGGAAAGCCAGAGATGGTCGAAGATACGCAAGGATCAAACTTCCTATTTTTATAACAAGGTTATGCCTGTACTCAAAGCATCAACACAAATGTACTGAGAGATAGACTAAATACAACATGTGTGAAAACTGGTAGTGATGGGTGAAGGCTGCCAGCCTAGCCAGATAGAATTGTGCAGATAATTCTATCATTTGTAAATATGAATGTTAAACTACAAGCTTGGTTTTCTTAAATGAAAGAATAGGCTGTTAAATGTTGAACTTCAACAATGTGGCAACATTGCCCTCTGCTATAAAGAAAACTAAGTAAAGCATTTCACATCTGTTCTTTGAAATTAAAATGATGTCTTGTATGTCCTTTGATCTTCAGAATTCAGAGACATTTGGTCTGGGCTAGCAGATTCTTTCTATTGTTTTAACTTAAAGAATAATTACTAGAGTGTACATGTAAAATGTCTTTTATTGTTGTAGCTTCCTGAGCAGGTGTTAGCTTGCTAAATAATGTAGCCTGTTGGCCTGGGAACACCAGGAAGTGTAAAAAATGACGTAATGTGTATACTGGGAAACCCAAGTGTGAAAAGTGATGTAATCTGGGAGGGCCCAGCAAAAATGTTTGTTAGTGATTTTAAAAACTATACTGTAAGCATTTTTGTCATGAACATCCAACTCACAGCACTGCCTGTTTTCTTTTGTAAGTCATCTTAGAAGTGTGTTTTCTTGTAGAAATAGCTAGGACTGTAAAGTTTAGACTAAGTGTTTTCTGTGATGTCAGAACTGTACTACTGATTTAAGTATTTCTGTGTGATCTCTGAACTCTTGACTAGCACTGACTGTGTAGTAGAAAGTATTGTGTTGTGGTTTTAATTATTTATTATTAAATATTTTAAAACCTTTTAACTGTGGCTGGTTTGTGTAGAGATAAGTTAAGCTCTAGAGTACATTGCATATTTATAGAGTTTACTGTACAAAGCCACTCTAATAAGCCTTGACTGATTAGTCACACTTACCAACTGGATAATAATATTGCACAGTAATAACTGGACACCCTTATAAGGGTATTTGGGTAGCTGATAATATTAGCTGGGGGGTGGCAGCTGGTACTACCATATAGTCTGGGTAAAAGAGGCACAGCTGGAGAACCTGTGCCAGCCTTCCCCAGAAGTGTATGTGTGGTTGTATAACCTCTTATCTCAAAGTGTGTGTGTGTGTGTGTGTGTATGTGTGTCAGCTACTTGGACAGGGACACAAAGCACTGGTTGGACAGACAGGGTGCTGGAGATGTTAGCTTGCCCAGCTAGGTCGAGATCTGGACCCTATAGCTGTGCCAGTGGGGAGTCTTATTGGGGACCTGGGGAGCAAGGGAGCGACCAGCCCTGAACTGACTGTAATCTCTGTGTGCTCTTAATGGAAATTGCACTTTGCTGTGTGTATATGTTATCCTTTCGTCATATATGAGACGCCCTCTCTGGGGTTAGTGGTGAGGAATGAGGCTCTTTGATTGCTGGGCCAGGGCACGGACGTCAAAACATGTATGGAGACAGAGAAATGGTGGCCAGATTTCCATGGCAAGTCATCTTTGAACTCCATTTGCATGCTGCAAAGGAATGGGTGCTGAATAATGCTTATTTCCCATTTGGAGTGAAGGTGGATAATGTCACTGTTCATCTATATCAGGATTACTCTGCAATCCTTTTTAGATTGAAGGCTGCCTTTACAGGCATTAGAAAGGAGCTTAGGTAAATGGCCATTACCTCCTTGTTAGTGCACCTAGCCACTTTGGTTCTACTGATTGGAACATAAAAAAATTTTTTTTTTCAACTGAAGGAGGTGTGCCAGTTACAGATAAATTAATGACTTCAGTAAATAAGATCAAAGGAGTAAAGGCAGAGGTCTGATGGGTGTGAAAGAGGATGGTTAGAAAGATATACATAATGTCAACCATACTGTACCACATCACGTAGACTGGGCAGTTAATCATCAGAGAGGAAGGCACTTGAGCAATGAGGAAGAGACAACAGAAAGGATGGTAATGACTAAAAGGGGCAGGGAAGAAT
Organism: Protopterus annectens; assembly: GCF_019279795.1. Lineage (NCBI taxonomy): Eukaryota > Metazoa > Chordata > Ceratodontiformes > Protopteridae > Protopterus > Protopterus annectens. Next base: position 1,080,543,479 of record NC_056748.1, read on the forward strand.
TTACACAAGAGGTGTACAACCTGTGGTAGTTGATGAACAGGCTGTTATAGATAACCTACAGAAGATTGGTTTGGGCATTGCTGCACAACGGTAACAGGGTCCAACTGAGGAAGGAGATGGTGAAGCTAAAGCAACAAAAATAGGATAATCAGATGTAGTGGCAATGGAAACATAAAACAAAGGACAGAATGTGTCACCTAGTACACAGATTAAAGGTATTATTGTAAAGTCTAATAGAATATTGGCTTGTAAAGTGAAATGGAGATTTTGCTTTCATCACTATAAGACTAGTGCTTGAGGGATAGTTTGAAAATGAGAAGTTATGTACCTACCATAACGTTCCATGTTAGTTGTCTTCTCTCGCCTTCTTTCTTGCTTGATGGGTTCGGAGCCGATCCTCGGCTCCGACTCGGCACTTTGCTAAGCTCGAGAGTCACTTTTACCAGCTTGAGGCAGCCCCATATCCCATGATGCAAGGCGGTAAGTACCCAGATCTCGTTTGGTACCTATAGGCAATAACACCTAGCACAAAAAACTTCCCAGAAGGAAAGAAAGGTAAAAAGCCTAAAGGATGGGCTATAAGGAAGACCAAACAACTAGCTGATCTTAAGAAGTAATCTTCCATATAGGGAGAAAAAGGTCTGTCCAGGCCAGGGGGCAGGAGGGAGGGTCGCAAGAAAGAAGGCGAGAAGACAACTAACATGGAACGTTATGGTAGGTACATAACTTCTCAATGTTAAGTTGTCAATCTCGCCTTCATTCTTGCTTGATGGGACCGCGTCCCTAGCACCTCTATCCTGGGTGGCTCAATGGAACAGACTCTTGAGAACTGTAGAGCCAAAACTGGCTCTATCCCTGGAGGCCAAATCCAATTTGTAATGAGAAACAAAGGTATGAGGAGTGGCCCAATTGGCTGCTGCACAAATAGTGTCTAAAGGAAGTCTAGCCTGAAAAGCTGTGGAAGTGGCTAAGCTTCTGGTTGAATGCGCTTTTGGTTTTGAGCACAGCTGTTTTCCCCTGAGCTGATAGATTTCGGAGATGGTGGCAGAAAGCCATCTAGATAAGGTCACTTTGGAGACAGGAAGGCCTTTCTTATTTTCAGCATAAGAAAGAAAGAGCTGATCGGATTTCCTGAATTGTTTTGTTTTGTCCAAATAATATCTGAGTTGGCGGTGAACATCAAGATAATGTAATTTTTGTTCCGATCTGTTGGAGTAATTAGAGAAAAATACAGGGAGGTCAATAGATTGGTTCAAATTATTTTTCGAGGCCACCTTAGGCAAAAAGGTTGGATTAGTTCTCAAGGATACCCTGTCTTTGTGGAAGACCAAATAAGGGGGACGAACAGAGAGAGCATGAAGTTCTGACACTCTCCTTGCCGAGGTAATAGCAACAAGGAAGAGTGTTTTCCATGAAAGAAACTTCAGGGAACATGAAACAGCTGGCTCGAAGGGAGGAAGAATTAAGGATGTCAGCACTAGATTTAGGTCCCATTGAGGAGGAGGACTCCTGACTGCAGGTTTAAGGAGAAATATTCCTTTTAGAAAGGCTCTACAAAGCCTGTGGGACATAATGTTGTGATCTGCAAACCCGACATGAAAGTTCGAGATAGCAGCCAACTGAACTTTGACTGTGGAAGATGAAGAGCCCGAATGAAAGATTTCCGCTAAGAAATCCAAAACTGCATGAACAGGGGCAGGAAAGGGATCTATATTTTTATCTTTTGCCCAACAAGAGAAGCGTTTCCACTTGCTGGTATAAATCCTTCTAGTAGAGGATTTAAGGGAAGCCACTATGATATCCCTAACAGGATTAGAGATCCTAGGAAGCCTGGCTAAGGAAGGAAGTGGAGCAACCAAGCTGTGAGGTTGAGAGAAGGAATAGAGCAATGCAGCTGACCCGATTGGTGAATCAGAAGGTCTGGCACTGGGTCCAGATGCCAAGGCTGCACCAATAGATGACGATGGAGGAACGGAAACCAAATCTGTTGAGGCCAATAAGGAGCAATGAGAATCATTTTGGCTCTCAAAACGGTGGCTTTCTGGAGTACTTGTGGAATCAACGGAAAGGGAGGAAAGGCATAAAGAAGTCCCTGGGGCCAATCCTGGGTTAGAGCGTCTCTGGGGGGATGGCCTGGCAGTGGGAAGAGAGAAAAGAAGTCTGGGCATTTGCTGTTTTGGGGAGTAGCAAAAAGATTGCAACATGGGCGGCCCCATTCTAGAAAAATCTCCTCCACTATAGATTGTTTGAGAGACCACTTGTGAGGCATGAGAATAGCTCTGCTCAATCTGTCCGCTAGAATGTTGGTTTTCCCAGGGATATGCGTTGCTACCAGAAACCGATGAGAGGAGATTGCCCATTGCCAAAGTCTGAGAGCTTCTCGACACAAGGGGTAGGCCTTGGTTCCGCCCTGTTTGTTGATATACCATACTACAGACATGTTGTCTGTGTGAACTGCAATTGTTCCCAAGGGAAGAAAGTCGTTGAGGGCTTGCAACGTCAAAAGCACTGCTCTCATCTCTAGGACATTTATGTGCAGGTGGTATTCGAACGGTTGCCACGTCCCATGAACCATCCTGCCCTGATAATGACCCCCCCCCACCCGATCAGGGAGGCGTCCGTAGTGACTGTGGCTACTGGAGCCGGGGATACAAAGGGTCTGCCTTGATGAATCTGGGGAGAAGAAATCCACCATGATAGATGATTCTTGCAAATTTGTGTCACCAGGATTTGGTGATGCATGGGAAGTTGTTGGTAAGACCACTGGGTGAACAACATCCATTGAAGAAGACGCATGTAGAAGCGGGCCAAGAGAAGAAGGGTAATGGCCGCAGCCATGAGGCCCAACACCTTCAGAACCATTCTGGCTTGCACCTTTTTGCTGGCAAGGATGATCTGCATGTGACTTTGGATATCTGAGATTCTTTGGTCTGTGAGGGTTGCTGACATCCGAACAGTGTTTAAGTTTGCACCTATGAAAGTAATAGACTGGCAGGGCAATAAGGAGGATTTTTCGTAGTTGATCGAAATTCCTAACTGAGTGCAGAGATTTAGGGTGTAATCCCTGGCTTGGAGAAGTTGATGCCTGGTGGTGGCTGAAAGGAGTCAGTCGTCGAGATACGGAAACACCTGGAATCCTTGACGTCTCAGGTGAGCCGTGACCACTGCCATACATTTGGTGAACACTCTGGGAGCTGTAGTGAGACCAAAGGGCAGGGCTCTGAATTGAAAATGACTGGACCCCAGCCGAAAGCGGAGAAACCGTCTGGAGCGTCTGTGAATTTTTATGTGATAGTACGCGTCCTGAAGGTCTATTGAGCACATCCAGTTGTCCTTGTCTAGGAAGGGCAAAATTGATTGAAGTGTGACCATTCGAAATCTTGTCTTTCTCACAGACTTGTTGAGTCTGCTGAGATCCAATATTGGTCTCCAGTCTCCCGTCTTTTTGGGGACCAAAAAGAATCTTGAGTAGATTCCGGGCTCTGAATGGTCTGTTGAAACTGGCTGAATGGCTCTTTTTTGTAGAAGCTTTGATACTTCTAACTTTGCAATTTCCCTTAGACCGGGTGGCACATCTGGAAGGGAATTTTTGTGAGTGAAAGGACTTTCCTCGAAAGGAATCTTGTAACCCTCGGATATGATCGACTGTACCCATCTGTCTTGAGAGAGGGAATGACAGGCTTCTGGGTACAGCAATAGTCTTCCCCCGACTGCCTCCAAGGATGGACAGCCGGGCAACATCTCAGGGATGCTGGAAGGGCTTGTCAGAGAGAGGCTCTCTGCTTCCCTGGTTTTGTGGACCCCCTCTGCCTCTAGAGCGGCGTCTGTTATTGTTACCCCCTCTGCCTCTAGGGGTAAACTGACCACGTGCGTCTGGCGTGACTCCCTGGGATTTACGGAACCACATTTTTCCACCCTTCTGACCTTTGGGGTAAGGTCTAGAGGGGGTAGAAAAACGGACCCCTATGGCAGAAAGAGTCTTGCCGTCCTGCTCACACCTGGTCAATGTATCCTTCACTTGAGGGCCAAACAATGCTGACCCATTAAAGGGAGAATTCGTGAAGGACGCCTTAAAGGGATATGCAAAATTACAGAGCCGCATCCAGGATTGACGTCTAAGAGCCACTCCTGTACCCGCGGCTCTACTCGCTCCATCTGCTGCATACGAGATCAGTCGCATGGAGGAGTTAGCTATAGAATTAAGGATTCCTAGCTGAGAAGCAATCATTTCTTGAGCCCCTGCAGCCGTAGGATCCTGCACTACATCACCTAGTTCTTTAGGGATGTCCCTTTGGAGTCTGGTGAAGTGGCATAAATAGTTCAGCGAACGCATGGCAAAAGTCGCTGAGGAGAACATCCGCTTACCATACCTATCCATGGTCCTAGAATCCTTATTAGGAGGATGGACTGGTATGGAAGGATCTGCAAGTTCCTTCTTAGTGGCGGCCGCCACCACCATGGCATCAACAGAGACACCTTTCGTAAGGAATTGCTTTTCAGAAGGGGCTGTAATAAATTTAGATGGCCTCCTAGGAACTGGCTCTACAGAATCAGGAGCAGCCCAAGCCTTTCGAGCAATAACCTCCATAAGGGGGTCGAAAGGTGGAGACACCCAGGAGGTGGAGGGTCGAGATCCAAACGCCTCTAGGTATACAGACTCATCCTCAGAGGGATTTATGGAGGGCCAGTTTCCCCTCTGTTTTAGGAGTTCTAGGATGTCTGAAAAGGAGACATCCTCAGCGGGGGATCTTGGGGATCCCTCCGACTCATCTCAGTTGGTATCTGAAGTGGTAGACTCAGGGGAGTCCAGGTGTTTCCTCTTACAAGTCCTCTTGCGCGGAGGATCTCCTGACTGGTCATGAGAATCCCCGGAAGAGGGGGTTCTTCCCAGTGGGGAAACCTGAGGCGGTGGATCTCTAGGTCCGGGAGCAAGAGAGATGGAAGAGATATCGACAGGCACTGTAGAGGGAGGAGCTAAGGGAATAGACTGCTGACTGAGCCCAGTGGCCAGCACACTCTTCATCACCTCGAAGGCCCCCCTCCCAGGGAGATCCGAGAGAACCCGTTCCGAAGAAACTGGGACTCCCGGGCCCACCGAAAGGGAAGGCTCCGAGGCAGATGTCGGAGCCGAGCTCACCAAGGCCGAAGCTCCAAGGGGGAGAGCGGGGTCGGACAAGGGTCCGATGCCACTCACCCCCTCGGAGGAGACCACGGAAGCCCGACCACCGAATCCTCCAAGGGAGGTCTCGAGGAGGAGATAAGAGTAGATGCTGAAGGTGCAGAAGGAGGGGGTATCTGCCCCTCAGCCATAGCCATAACTATTCCCGAAGACTCCAGCTGCAAACTCTGTTGTAGAGTCGAAGGAGGAACTTTAAGGGGGTGTGGACTAATAGTCATCTGTTGAGACGGACTATGAAGCATCTGGGCCAGTGCCTGTGATTTTAATAATCTGCTTACCACCCTCTCTAAATCATGGTCAGATAACCTGGACGACCTAGATGATCGGCTCCGATGGCTCCGTTCTGAAAGAAAAGGTGAGGCCGGAGCCGACAGAATCGGTTCCAAAGAGGGGGACCTGGACCTCTTCCTCGAAGGAACCATCGGAGCCGACAAACCCACTGATCCAGTCGGAGACGATAACTTTTCGGCTCCGAGAGAAGATCTAGATGCATCGGCTGCAGCCGGAGCCGATGCAGGCATTGAAACAGCGGTGTCGGAGCCAGTCGGCGCCGACACCGAAGCCTGGGCCACATGGTGGTCGGAGCCAGTACTCGGAACCGACAATAAAGTGACCATAGAAGTATCGGCACCGATAGCCATCGGTGCCGAAGATTTAGCCATGGTCGGATCGGCTCCAGCCAGAGCCGATCTCGACTCCGACAAAGTCGGAGCCAAGGCCGAAGGCTTTGGTACAGAAGCCTGGGCCTTAGACTTGGAAGGCTTTCCCATAGCTGATTTGGCCGGGGAGCCCTCCGGTTTAAGGAGTCCCCTTAAAATGAGTTTGTTTCTCCTTTCCTGCAGGACTCTCTGGCTAAAAGAGTGACATATTGCACAGGAGTCCTGCAGGTGGAGAGGTCCCAGGCAGTATAAACAAGAAGTGTGACCGTCTGTCAGAGAAATCTTCTGACAGCACGAGTCACACTTCTTAAAGCCTGAGACCCTCTGCTCTTTGGACATAGTGGATACAAAGACAGTACACACATAGTCCCAAACAAACAATTAAAATTAAAGTATAAGCAGTAAAAACCTCACACACACACACACCCTGACGGGAGGGGGGGGGGAAGGAAGGCCTGACTAAAAAAATTAAGGAGGAAGGATAAATTTAGTCAAAAAGGGGCTTACAATTAACTAAAAAATGAAAGATTTCTAAGAAGAAATTAGTTTTAAAGTGAAAGGGGCTTATAGCAGTTTAAATTTAAACACTTACCAGGAGCTGGTAAAAGGAGGACCTCATCAGCGAAGCGGCAAACGAGATCTGGGTACTTACCGCCTTGCATCATGGCATATGGGGCTGCCTCGAGCTGGTAAAAGTGACTCTCGAGCTTAGCAAAGTGCCGAGTCGGAGCCGAGGATCGGCTCAGAACCCATCAAGCAAGAATGAAGGCGAGATTGACAACTTAACATTTACTGTTTTATGATGGTTTGATGATTGATATTTATTGTGTACTTAATGTTTCCTTTTTATGAATATAAATGCAGAATGTGATTGTGGAAAAGGAGAAAGGGCATAATATGAAAATTATGACAGATAGTGGCTATCAAATGTTGTATTTATATTTTGTTTCTTGGAGCAGAGGGTACACTTACGGTATTTAAGGGACATAGTGATAAGAAGCACAAAGGTGCTCTATGTACATCTGGCAGCATGATATCATGACAGTCCCAGTGCTTCTCCAGCAAAGTTAGCTGGGTGTAGATATGTGGGGAATCCAAGGGTCAAGATGGGCCTAACCGGGGCAGAGAGGGGAGGAGAAAATAATTGGGGGGGTGAGGGTGACTATGGTGACATGGAAGGTAGGTGGGATATACCATCTAGTTACCGGGGGGGGGGGGTTAAAAAATATAAAAAGGTTGCAAGCAGATATAGTGCTTTTAAAAGAGGAAAAGCTGAAAAGAAAGGAAGCTCTGAAATCAGAAGGGCGGGAGGGAGGGAGGGAGGGAGGAAGGGAGTTTCAAGTGACAAGATGTAGTAAGGTCAGAGGAGGAAGGAAGAGAGGAGTTTGTGATGCTAATCTCAAAGTAACTTCAGATTGAGTTTAAAAAGGTGCTAGAGGACATGAATGGAAGGTAGGTTATGGCGGCAAACCTAGAAGAACAGATATGTAAAATTGGTGTGTTACATGGACCAGATTAAGATTCCCCTGATTTTTTAAGTTTTTTATGCTTTATGCTTTGTGGCAGAGTTTTCTGCCATTTTGTGACAAAAACGTTATAGGGGTGATTGTAGTTTGGTTTTGGACAGGAAGGTGACCTGAAATTTGGCCATAAGGAAAATAATATAAAAGTAGTGTGGGAAGTGATTATCTCAGCAGGGCAGGAGGTAGATGTTGGGGGGGATATCATTTCTCCAGGGATATCACCACTCAAACCAGCAGAATAGATATGAGAGGAACAGGATTAGTTCAAGTTGAGCAAAGTGAAGACTGGGGAAAGTTGTTTCGCAGACCACACCAATGTGATGCCCTACATATTATCTGCTAGGGCTGAGATAATAAAAAATAGATGGAAGTGGAAGGCATTGCAATGGGAGGGACAGGCATGGAAGGAAGAAGGATTACAGCTAGTAACTGATATTTTTAAATGGATAGGATGGAAGCTATGGCTTTGCTGAATGGTGGAAGGCAGTGAAATGTGCCTTTAAAGGGCATATGATGAGAGAAGAACAACACTGGGTAAGAGAAAATGGAGGAGGGAAAGTTTGAAAGTGGGAAGATGAGCTTAGATTGGTTTAGAAAGTGAGATAGGAAGGACGGGGGAGGGCAATTGTAAAAAGTAGGAAATATGCAGAGGTTACAAGTATGGATAAAGGAAGTTATTACATCAATGGCTGAGAACAGTTTAGCACAAGGACAGGATTTTTTTCATGGTGCAGGGCAGAATAAATGGGTAAATGTGTGTTTGGCAGCTAGGGTTAAATCCTGACAGAGGGAGATATTTATTAGAGTTTTGAAAGGTAAAGATGGTAGGCAAGATATTTCGCTGGCTGAACAGGTGCTCTATGAATTTTATTGAGACCTGTGTGTGTCCAAAGAAGATGGCTTATGCATCAGCAGTGGAGGAAGACTCTTTTACTTGGAGGGGACCCATACATAGTAATAAGGAGAGGAGAGACATGGATAGATTAATTACAAAGGAAGAGGTAATGACTGCTATACACAATCTTAGTAAAGGCAAATTCCCAGGGAGTGCTGACTTCACAGCAGAAGTTTATGAAATATGTATTTATCCTTTGTTGATTGGGTTAGTCCCACTAGGCTAGTTAGCCCCTTTTTAGGTGAGACCCGAGGTGGTATTTATACTACTAGGGGAAATGTGGCCAGGGCATCAGGGAACTTTCCCTTCTCTATTTGATAGGTGGCACAGGATCTTTTACATCCACCTGAGCTGCCATCAGCTCAGGCAGATGGGACCTTGGTTTAATGTCTTATCTGAAGGGCAACACACATAGGAGTGCAGCACCTCCTAATTCTGCATTGCAGTGTCAGCCATTGCTCGACCTGGTGTAGAATAGAACCCACAGCCATCTGCACCAAAGGCGAGTGTGCTACCTTTTGTGCCACTGACACTGCATGTTTCAGGATGTATTGGCTGCCCTCTCAATAAGGTTTTTAATGAAATAGTGGTTACATGCTATTTGTGGGTTTCCTTTATGGAGTCATTACTAGTGTTGCCATTGAAGGGGAAACAAGACAGAAAATTATCCACCCATATCCTTAATAAATGTAGATGCTAAAATTTTGGCAGAAATTTTGGAAAAGAGGATGAAACAATTTTTACCCATTATAACTGATGAAAAGCAGAGAGGTTCTGTTAAGGGAAGGCTCATGGAATCTAATTGGTTGGTTTTGTATAATTCTTTGGAGATGGTGGCAGTAGAAAGTGGACACACCTAGAGTGGTACTTTTTAACATTAAGAAAAACTCACTGGAGGGGGGTGTTTGAAGTGTTAAGGGAGATGGGTGCCTGCAATGTAAAATAATGCAAGAATCTGCTTATTAACTGATGGACAACACTCAAGGGGAAATGCTGCTGCTGACAGGGGCACCTGTCAGGGATGCCCAATATCCCCAGTTTTGTTTACTTTGGCTATTGAGATTATGGTTCAGAAGGTGTGATTTAATATGGAAAATGTTCAGGGCAGGTAGAAGACTTATAAAATGTTTGCAGATGTCTGTATGCTAGCAACAGATAAGTTAGACCTTATATAACCTGAGATAAACGAAACATTTAATGCAATTAAGGAGATATCAGGACTGGTGTACAAGAGGGTCAAAACATTTTAAGTTAGGATAAGCAGGCAAGTTTCCTGCATTGCAGAACAGTTGCTTGTTTGGAAAAATATCTTTTTTACGGTTAAAGGTATTTGAAATAAGGGAAAGGACAATTCAAACAAACCATGCAGATCTTTATGAAGGCATTGTGCAAATCCTGGAAAGATGATCAAGCTTGGGTTTTAATTTTAACAGGTATAATTAATCTACTTTAGAAGATGTAGACAAATTCCAGTGAAGGGTAAGGAGGTGTGATGGACGGTCAAATTACAAAGCTGTTGTGATAAGTCTGTTTGGAATGATAAAGGAAGTCGGATACCTAAAGGGAGAATTTGTGGGTTAAGGAAGCGAGGAAGATGGGGAAGCCGTAAACGCCGTATGTAAAAATGTATGCTGCAGCCTCTGCAGCAGCCACTGCTCTATGTCCTAACTGTACCTGAGGGGAAATTAAAACTGGGGGTGATAATGACACTCCTATAGAACTCAAAGAGTATTGGATAAGCTGATTAAGGCGAGAAACAGAAATCATTTATGGTGTTATGGAGTTCTTGGAGTGGGATTGTGGCATTCCTTTAGGAAGAGATTCCATCTCTCTTTAGGTGCAAGGTTACATTATGAGCAGTGAGTGGTAGCAGTAAAAGCTAGATAAGGAAGACCGAGCTAAGTAATATAATATTTACGAAACTGGAACTGGGCATATCAATGCATGTCCCAAATCTGTGTGTATGTGGGATGGGAAGGCCTCTTGTAGCAATGTGAATGTAAGGCATTAGTTAGACATTAATATGAAATTAACCAGCTACGACGGAAGTGGAGAGACACGTTTCTCCGGTGTGGAATGGAGATATAGTTTCAAGACAGTATCAAGACTGGGTGTGTTGCCAGGAGTGTGGGCTGGTTACACAGGTGGTTCCAGACCCCCTAAACATATTGGAAATAAATATTGCTAATGGGGAAGGAAAATGGCAGGGATGAAGACGGATACAAACTGGAAATAGTGATATCTTTTGGGAATATGCTATTATTCAAGAGTCTTGGGATGATGTGATTGCAGAATGGCGAGGGATTTTTGGTAAGATAGTTCCTGTATGTTGATTTTGTCTGCTGGGCCTGGGTGGTGATAAACATGGCTTGGAGAGACTTGGGGAAGCTTATAGTGTTAAACTTATGAATATTTGAAGGAAGGCATAAAATGGAATATGGCACTGATCAGAACTAACAATACAAAGGCTTACCATAAGATGTTATGTGCACAGGAAGACATGGCAGGTAAAAGAAGGTTAGGGATAAACGGGCCAGGGTAAGGGTCTGTTACTAGACAGGTTCTTTTATTGATAAGATGAGTTAAGAGGATTGGTGGTTTTTCCTTTTTTGTCCTCTCTCTTCTACCCTATGGGGAGGGAATTGAAGTAAGATTATTGGAGAGAATGGAACATTACATCGGGGGAAAGACAGGGCTAAATATTTTTTAAGATATGATGCTTGTCTTTCGGCTTTTCCCGGTTAGGGGTCACCACAGCGGCACTCCGGTCCGCTAATGATTGGCAGTAGAGTTTTACGCACTGGCTTGCTGGGCCTAACGCACAACCTTCAATGAAGGAATGCCCATTCATGCATGTCGCCACACAGAAGACACTCTAAGAATCGAACGGGCAACGTCTAACTGTGAGGCGACAACGCTACCACAGCACTATGATGCTATAGTTAATAAATTCAATCAGTTATATAAAAGGATATTTTTATAAGCTTGTTGATTATATCATAAGTGAATCCTGTTTTTATGTCTGAATTTTAATCTAATGGATATTGTTTTGTGTTGGATTCTCTTCTGTATCTATTAAACAATAAACATAAAGAAGATACTTATACTGTGCCGTCATTCACACTCAATATTCCATTAAGAGAAGATGTGCTAGTGAATAAAATGGGATGATATAAGCAAACATAGCTCCCAGACAATTCATCTCATTATAAGACTAAGTTAATATTGCATGTTCCTGAGTATGCCCCCAAAAATCATATCTGTATTGGAATTCTGGTATTGCCTTTGTTCCAACTAAAAGCAGTTCTTCATTCTTTGAGGGTGTGTGTGTGTGTGTGTGTGTAAGTTTAAGAATAACTTTTCACAGACTCCAATTCCTGATACCATGGAGCTGGATTTTGGGAAATACAGTCTAAGTCTAAATCCTGTCCCTCTGACTGAGGATCAGAATATGAGACAGAAAAAAATCTTCCCTTTTTAAGTAAGGGAAAGACACAGCATGTAAAGACTGGAAAATATTAAATAAATGTTTGTGAAGCCCAAACAATCTATCTGCTTTAGCAGACATAAAAGGTCAAACTTATGACCCCCCCCCCGAAAAACAGCAGCTTGAAGGACAGTTCCTTCCCTGGGAATGAAGCTCCTCAGAATGGTTCAGTGAAGGAACATCATCAGGTGCCTTACCTGATGTCTGCCAAGAATGGTACTCCCTTACCCGATTAGGGCAGCTGAACAACCACAGATTACATGCTTTTGCCTTTTTGCCCCTGCCATAAAAGTATCTGACAATCAGGTAGTGAAGCTTTGAAGAAGCTCTAAACAGAAGTACTAATTTGTGAATTGGACTTAAATGGGTATGATGTCTGACCAATTATAAGGCAATATGCTACGGAATAAGGAAGTTTAAATACCAATAACCCGATGCCTTGTTAACATTGTTCATTACGGAGAATCCAATTAATTCTTTTCCAGAGAAGACAGTGATATTCAGATCATCATAACTGTCCTTGTAGGAAATACATGCCTTAAAACAAAGGGTGGCTACAGTAAGTAACTGAAATAGTAGTAACAGGATATGGAAGGGGAAAACAAAGTTGTGGGGAAAAGTGGAAGTTATTTGCAAATGCTAGCATTTTCTAGGAACTTCCAAATATGTTCACCATGACATGATTTTACGGCAGATTAATTACTGTAAAGCGGTGCAAAAGAAAACACTGTGAAAGTAAAGTACAGTAATTAAATGTTCGGAGAGAAAAGCACATGACTGCTACACTAAGATTTACACTTTAAAGTATAAACTGTAATGCAACTATGTTTTTGATGCATTAACTCCAAGACTGCAGTATCTCAGGGAAATCCCTATTCTTCGAGGTATAGCAAATCTAACCATTAGTGTATATACAAGTGACAAATATGGGAAGGGGGCACAGCCTTCCACATCAGGGGTGCAGAAGAAGCAATATGCTTGAAAAGTGTTGCGGTATCTTTCAGGGTCCACTACCACAGGTGAACTTGCACTTTATTGTTCACACTTATCAGTGCTGAACTGAAATGTGGCAACGTTTTATGTTGCATAATGCTCATGAACAGTCTGATGCTGTGAAGAACTCACGGTAAGCTCTGTGCCATACTCAGACAAGGCAGTGGTTAAAGTGCAACTGGAAATGTACCCATCCTCTGGAGGATAAACTGGAATTAGATTTGCCTTACTCCAAGTGTCAGCTGGACATTCCTCATAAGATGGCTTGTCATGTGTTGAACAGCAAGTGGAATTTTTTTCCCATTTCCTTTTGTCATAATTATGCCTTCTGATGATGCAGAAGATAAATGTAAGTGCCTCTCTAGATCTTAACAGCACTGAGGGGCCATAAAGAAGCTTTGCATAAGCACTGCTAAGTTGGGTCTTGTACTAGGGAAGCACTTAAAAAGTTTATTTTTTTCCCGATTTCAGAACAAAATCCTAGCACTGCATGCACTACAAATAAATTCCCTGTGAAGTTTATTGTACTTGGCATAGCTTCATCTTCACACAAGTGCAAATTATTCCAAATGTTTTCTTTACACCACTAATTCTTTATGGCAAAACATACAAACTAAATGCACAGTAGGTCTGTCATGAAGCGATTCACACATCCGTAGTTTAATCCCTAAGAGTGATCAATCAATCAATTGGTAAACAATGATTTATTAGTTTTACATTTGTTTTATTACACTGTATGCCAAGCTCTGTACATCTTAGTAAGAATCTCATCCTGGTCCATCTTACTTTTGTTACTTTTCACTTGAATGCAGCTGTAGTTATTTATTGATTTACTGTCTGCCTGAGTAACTGATTATACTGCATTCTGACTGACTACAAAAAAAGTAAACTTACCATAGCAGTATATGTTCGAATGGCCACTGCCATAGTACCTTTAGCTATACGAGTTACATCCTGCCGAGGATATAACATCCAGCCAGCTTCCAAAGCTTCAGGGCACCTTCCATGCACCCAAACTGTCAGGCAGCTTGAGCTGAGCTGACTAAAAGCCAAGTTTGGACACAAACCCCTTTAGTGCTTTAGTGCCACTGAAGAAATACTGCTTTGAGGCTTTTGAGGATCGATGGTCTGCTTGTGGTTTCCTTTACAGGGCAGATAAATTGCCTTCAGGGAAAAGAACTTCCATTTCCTTAATTTTGTTGATGTTGTATTACTTTCCTGTTCAGGTAGGAGGCATACCTCTCAACCTTTTAGAGCAAAAAATCTGGACAAAGCCTAAAATGATGGGGGGACAGATCTTAAATATTGCCCTTACAAACTTAGAAAGTTGATAGAATAATAGGTTTTGAATTAGCATGAATTTTCCGAAGGATGTGGAGTCTTAAACTCAAATGTTTGTCATTATTTAATGACTACAATCCTCAGCTATTTGCCAGAAAGGGACAGATTTTAGTGGGAACACACCAAAAATATGAAGCAAAAATCTGGACGTTCTGCGAAAACCTGTACAGCTGAGAGGTATGGTAGGAGGTAGCAGAATATAACCCATATAGCCAAGGTTACTGCAGCAGTGATCAATATGATGAACATCATGCCAACCCACTACAAACTCTTTCTCACTTGTATTGCATCATCAAAAGGTGAGGCTGGATGCATGAAATTAGGAAATAATTGGTCAGTTGCTCAGCATAGAGTAAACAGAAATATAGGTTCCCTGAAGTAGCTAAAGTAAGAACTGCACATTATAGAATAAGAAAAAGATAAAGGCATAATTATAACAAAAAGAAAGAGTAAAAAAAAAATTGTACTTGATCATTAAGGGACAACTCTGCTATAAGAAGCAAATAGTTAAGTTCTTCTGAGTCGTCAACAGACTCTACAACCCCTTCTCTTTAATCATGAGGAAGGGCTTTGCTGCATGTCTCGAAATAAGAAGTTATGTCCTTACCATAATGTTCCATGTGAATTGTTCATCTCGCCTTTGTTCTTACACACGGATTCGGAGCCGATCCTCGGCTCCGAGTCGGCCGCATCACCAGCTCCGCATCTTTGAGAAAGCTCGAGGCACAGTAATATCCCATGATACTCAGGTGCTAGCCCTCAGATCTAGTTTGCTATACCAGAAGAATCCCTCTAGAACTGTGTCCTGAACACTTAGAACAAACACTGTCTGGAACCCTGCCCTCAAATAGAGGAGAAAAGATGCCATTCCTAATGCACAAGAATAAGCTGAATGCTAACAATATCTAGAGAAGACTGAACAAGAATTCAGTTGAACCCGTTCTCCCAGACCGCAGGACGGGGGATGGAGGGGGGGAATGTAAGAACAAAGGCGAGATGAACAATTCACATGGATCGTTATGGTAAGACATAACTTCTTAATGTGAAATTGTTCGATCTCGCCGTTTGTTCTTACACACGGGTAGCGTCCCTAGCTCCTTTTTCCTGGGTGACTCAAGGGAGAACATTCCTGAGTACAGTGGAACCAAACGTCGCCCTGTCCCTGGAGTTTTTGTCTAGTTTATAGTGGGCGATAAAAGTATGTGGTTTTGCCCAAGTTGCCGCTGCACAAATGGTATCTAAAGGCAAACGAGCGGTATGGGCTGAAGAGGCAGCGATCGCCCTTGTCGAATGAGCTCTGGGTTTGAAAGGGAGTTGCTGTTTCGATTCAGTATATACAAAATTTATGCAGTCTGAGAGCCATTTGGATAAGGTAACCTTCGTTACTGCCTATCCTTTCCTTTGGTCAGCATATGAGACAAATAGCTGGTCTGACTTTCTGTTTTCTTTTGTCCTATGTAAGTAAAATCTCAGTTGCCTGTGGATGTCCAATTTGTGCAGTGTGTATTCTAACTTATTGGAGTGGTTTTTGAAGAAGGTAGGTAGTTCGATAGATTAACTGATGTTTTGAATCGAACAAACCTTCGGAAGGAAGGACGGATTCGTGCGCAAGGTTACTCTATCTGGGTGAAAAATCATGTACGGGGGTCGGATAGATAGAGCCTGCAACTCTGAAACTCTCCTGGCAGAAGTGATGGCAACCAGAAAGAGCGTTTTCCATGAAAGAAATTTTAACGGGGTTGTGGCTGCTGGTTCGAATGGGGACAACATGAGTTGTGACAGCATGAGATTAAGATTCCAAGGGGCTACTGGATTATGAAAGGGGGGACAGAGGTGAAAGGTACCTTTCATAAAAGCTTTACAAAGCCTGTGGGACATAAGAGAACTATCTCCCCGACCAACATGAAAATTGGATATAGCCGCCAGTTGTACCCTTATTGTGGATGTTGATGCACCTTCTTGAAAAAGTGTGGTAAGGAAATCTAGTATCTTGTGTACTGGAGCCCCGAATGGATCTATACCTTGTTTGGAGGCCCAGTGCGCAAAACGGTTCTATTTGCTGTCGTACAATTTCCTTGTAGATGGTTTGTGAGAAGATACAATAATTTGTTGTAGTGCAGGGGATAGTAACTCTGACCTGGCTAAGATGGGAAGCGGAGCAGCCAAGCTGTCAGTTTGAGGGACTTGAGGAAGGTGTGAGGAACTCCCGACAAATGTGTCAACAGGTCTGGCTCCAGGTCCAGAATCCATGGTTCCTCCACTTGATGAGATTGAAGGAAGGGAAACCAGATTTGTCGAGGCCAGAATGGGGCTATCAGTATTATGGTCCTCTCCAGACATTTGGCTTTCTGCAAGAACCTGGGAATTAGTGGAACAGGAGGAAAAGTGTAAAGGAGACCCGGGGGCCAATCGTGTACCAGTGCGTCCCTGGGGACACCCCCCCCAGTGGGGGTAACAGGGCAAAGTAGCTTCTACATTTGGCATTCAATGGGGATGCAAACAGGTCGCAGCAAGGCTGGCCCCATCTGTGGAAGATCTCTTCCGCCACTTGAGGTTGGAGGGACCACTCGTGAGGGAACAGGGTGGCTCTGCTCAGCCTGTCCGTGATTACATTGGAAGACCCCGGGATGTGCGTTGCTATCAGAAAGCGTCCAGTGGACTTTGCCCATTGCCAAATTCTGAGGGCCTCTCTGCATAACGGGTAAGATCTGGTTCCCCCTTGCTTGTTTATGTACCAGACTACTGACATGTTGTCTGTCTGAACTGTCACTGTTCCCTGAGGTAAGGACTTGTAAAAGTGTTGCAACGCTAGAAACACTGCCCTCAGCTCTAGGACACTGATGTGCAGGTTGTACTCCAAGTTGGACCATTGACCTTGGACTGTTTGTCCCTGAAAAAATCCCCCCCACCCTATCAGGGAAGCGTCTGTGGTTAGAGTTGCTACCAGACTGGGTAACACAAATGGTCGTCCTAGTGTTAGTTCTTGACTGTGTATCCACCACAAGAGATCCTTTTTGCAAGAGTTCGTGATCAAGATTTCGTGAGATAGTGGAAGCTGTCGATAAGACCACTGGGCGAATAGCATCCATTGAAGAATCCTCATATGCATCCTGCCTAAGGGAACTACGATAAGGGAGGCTGCCATCAAGCCTAGTACTCTTAATATTTGTCACGCAGGGACTCTGTTGCTTTGGAGAAGGACCAAGATTTGATGTCTGAGGTCTGTGGGGGGAGAGTAACTTGAGTCAGGGAAGTGTCTAGCTGTGCTCCTATAAATAAGATACGCTGTGACGGCGATAAGACAGACTTTCCAAAATTTACCGTTATGCCTAGCGAGGAGCAGAGGCTGATGGTGTAATCCCTGGCTTGCAGAAGACGATACTCGGTGGTGGTGGATAGGAGCCAGTCGTCTAGATAAGGAAACACCCAGAATTCCCTTCATCTCAAGTGAGACACTACTACTGCCATGCATTTGGTGAACACCCTGGGGGCTGAGGTGAGACCAAAGGGCAGAGCGCGAAACTGGAAATGACTGGCTCCCAGCCAGAAGCGCAGATGATCTCTGGACGCCCTGGCCATCTTGATATGGTAGTATGCGTTTTTGAGATCTATAGAGCACATCCAGTCGCCCTCCTGTAGAAAAGGAAGGATTGACTGTAGCGTGACCATCCGGAACTTTTCCTTTTTCACGAAGGCATTTAATTTGCTGAGGTCCAAAATTGGCCTCCAGTCCCCTATTTTCTTTGGAACTAAAAAGAACCTTGAGTAAGTTCCGGATCCTATTTGGTCCACCGGGACTGGTTGGATGACTCTGTTTTCGAGCAACCTTCTTATCTCTACGGTTGCCTGGTCTCGCAGACTGGGTGGAACACCTGGGAGCTTTTTGGGGTTGGGTGGTATTCTGATGAATGGAATGTTGTTGCCTCTGGTAACTATGCTTTTTATCCAGGAATCTGATGTAAGATTTAGCCAGGCCTCTGGGTATAAAGCCAAGCGACCCCCGACTGCCTCCAGAGTAGGACAGTCGGGCCTGCACTCAGGAGTGCTGGAAGGGCTTCCCAGAGAAAGTATCTCTGTCGCCTGATTTTGCGGACCCCCTCTGCCGGCTGGGCGGCATCTTCCATTTCTTCCCCCTCCTCTGCCTCTGGAGGGGGCCTCACTTTGGGTGGGCTGAAAGGATCCCTGAGTCTTTCGGAACCACATTTTTCCGCCTCGTTGCCCTTTAGATGGGGCGGAAAAATGGACCCTACGGCAGACAGGGTCTTCCCTTCTTGTTCACACCTCGTGAGAGTCTCCTTTACTTTGGGCCCAAACAAGGAGGCACCATCAAAGGGGGCGTTGGCAAAGGAAGACTTGAAGGCTTCCGCAAAGGAGCATAAGCGCAACCAGGATTGCCTCCTTAGGGCGATCGCTGAAGCTGCCGCTCTACTCGACCCTTCGGCTGCGTATGAAATCAGCCTCATGTACGAGTTCACTATGGAATTTAGGGTGTTAAGTTGCGCTGTCACTTTCTCGGTGACAGCAGCATCTGTGTTTCCCTGGAGAGTATCCCCAGTTCCTTAATGAGATCTCTCTGTAAACGCATGAAATGCGTAAGGTAGTTGAGCGATCGGATGGAAAAAGTCGCAGAACTAAATATGCGCTTCCCATACCTGTCCATCATCCTAGAATCCTTATTAGGGTGATGGACAGAGGAAGATGATTCAGACATCTCCTTCTTAGTGGCCGCCGCCGCCACCACCATAGTATCCACGGGAACTCCTTTTGTAAGGTAAGATTTGTCCTGGGGGGGCCTTCATGTATTTGTTTGGCTTACGGGGGACTGGTTCCACTGTATCGGGCGTTTCCCAAGCCCTCCGGGCTATTAGATCCATGAGTTCGTCATATGGCGGGGTCACCCAGGAGGTAGAAGGTTGAGCGCCAAATGCCTTCAACAAGACCGATTCATCCACAGAAGTGGTAAGGGTTTGCCAGTCTCCCCTCTGTTTCAGGATTTCCAAAATGTCCGCAAACGAGACATCTTCAGAGGGGGTCAGTGGGGACCCTTCTGCTTCATCTAAATCGGTATCAGATGTGAGAGATTCCTGGGGGGAATCAATGTGCCTCCTCTTGCACAATCGTTTCCTCGGAACATCCTCAGCGGGGGCTTCTGGGGATGCATCCGAGGAACCAGGGTCGCCCGGTGGGGCTGTCTGAGGCATTGGGTCTCGACGCTTGGTAGGGGACGAAGGCACAGAAGCAGAACGCGGACCTTTTGGGGAAGGAGAAGAAGATATTGATGATGTATGCGTCTGATCAGACAAGACCTTCCTCATGATGTCAAAGGCACCGGTGCCCCGATCCGAGGATCCGAAGAAGGTGGTCGTTTCTCCGGAATCAGGACCACGGGCTCCGACACCGAGGACGGATCCGAACTGATTTGAGCCGAGGCACCGAGGGGAAGAGTCGGAACCGACATCTCGGTTCGACTGTCCCCCCCCCTGGAACCTAGGAGAGATCTTCAGCTCCGAGACTCTCCGGCTGGTTCCGAAGGAGTCGAGGTCAACGGGGCTGATAGCACTACTGGAGGCTTCGGCACCGAAGGCTCTACGATCATCAGTTCTTCGATTCCTAGCTCCGATGACTCGACAGGTCTCAGAGGAGGAAGTGTCGAGGGGACAGGAATAGTCTCGAGTTTCGAAACCAGCTGGGACGAAACCTCGATTAGTTTGGACAGAGCCGAGTTCTCCATAAGCTTCTGTACCACTCGGTCCACATCAGAGTCAGAAATCGGCCTCGAAGAATGGGTCGAAGGGGCCGAAGCAGTCACCAAGCGAAGGATAGAAGGCGGTGGTACCTCTGACACCGGCTCCAAGACCTGAGTCTCGATCAGAGATAAACGCTCGACGCCTGGCACGGAGGTCATAGGAGCCGGCGTCCGAATCAGGAAAGAGGTGCTCGGAGCCGATGACTTGGGCTCCGACACTCTTGAAGACTTCGACCCCTTCGAAGACTTGGATACTTGTTCAGCCTTGTCCAGGGCCTCTTGAAATTCGGGTTTAAGCAACCCTCTGTCAACCAACTTCCTGCGTCTTTCCAGCATGACCCTCCCACTAAAGGAATGACAAATGGAACAGTCTTCCTGCAAGTGGAGAGGGTCAAGACAGTAGATGCAGGATGAGTGGTTATCAGTAATGGACATCTTCTGTCCGCACTGACATCTCTTAAAGCCTGATTTGGCTTTCTCTGACATTTTGAATATATAGTATATGTCCAAAAACACAGCACACTTAAAGAAACACACTATATAAATCTATGTGTAAAAATTTAAAAGTCTATAATAATAATAATAATTATAATAAACCAACAGTTTATTTCTAACCTATTATATTATAGAAAATCCAAAACACAGCACACTATAATATATATATATATATATATATATATATATATATATATATATATAAGAAGAGTTAAGGCAAAAATTTACAAAGAATTATGTAAAATACTGTCAATCCTGACAGAAAAAAATGCAGGCCTTAACTAGTAAAAATTAAACTATCTAATCTACCTAAATACACTCTCAAATAACACTCCTATACTATATTACTTATTTTAAACACTAAGAATTAACTATAAGTCTACTAAATGAAAAGATATAGAAAAAATATAGAAAAATATACTGGCCCGAGCCTCTCATATGCGATCTGCTGCTAGCGGCAAACTAGATCTGAGGGTTAGCACCTGAGGATCATGGGATATTACTGTGCCTCGAGCTTTCTCAAAGATGCGGAGCTGGTGATGCGGCCGACTCGGAGCCGAGGATCGGTTCCGAACCCGTGTGTAAGAACAAACGGTGAGATTGAACAATTTCACATTAGGCTACTCAGAGGTTTGTAGTTAAGCATGGTTCCATTAGGCTAGAAGCACTCCTGGGATCACACAGTGTGTCTGGACTTTGTCATGACAGACATTTGCCAGACTGAACCCGTGGACAAATCCAAAACCACCAAGTACAAAAAGTAGAACTGAACCCGGAGACAAATCCAAAACCACCAAAAGCACAAAAGGTAGAACTGAACCTGGGGACAAATCCAAAACCACCAAGCACAAAAGGTAGAACTGAACCCGGGGACAAATCCAAAACCAACAAAGCACAAAAGGTAGAACTGAACCCGGGGACAAATCCAAAACCACCAAAGCACAAAAGGTAGAACTGAACCCAGGGACAAATCCAAAACCACCAAGCACAAAAGGTAGAACTGAACCCGGGGACAA
This sequence comes from Protopterus annectens, assembly GCF_019279795.1. Taxonomy (NCBI): domain Eukaryota; kingdom Metazoa; phylum Chordata; order Ceratodontiformes; family Protopteridae; genus Protopterus; species Protopterus annectens. The sequence continues at coordinate 1,080,564,813 of NC_056748.1, forward strand.
ATCCAAAACCACCAAGCACAAAAGGCAGAACTGAACCCAGGGACAAATCCAAAACCACCAAAGCACAAAAGGTAGAACTGAACCTGGGGTCAAATCCAAAACCACCAAGCACAAAAGGTAGAACTGAACCTGGGGAGAAATCCAAAACCACCAAGCACAAAAGGTAGAACTGAACCCGGGGACAAATTCAAAACCTCCAAAGCACAGAAGGTAGAACTGAACCTGGGGACAAATCCAAAACCTCCAAAGCACAGAAGGTAGAACTGAACCCGGGGACAAATCCAAAACCACCAAAAGGTAGAAAGATAAAACAACACAGCCAGAGATGACGTCCTTTCTTTAATAAAAATACGAAAACTCTAGCGCCTCGGCAATCAGCCTTCCAGGAGATATCATCAATAAGAAAAAAACATGGAACTTGGGGACAAGCTTGAAACCTCTAACTGTAAGGATTCCAATCAGATGATTCCTGGCTTGTATCCCACATGTTAGAGTGCTCCTTACTGCAACATATAAAGTACGTAAAGTTTCAGCTTCAGTTCATACAGTGTGAGCCTACACATAGTACAAATATTTGTACAGCTAGAACAAGCTGGAAAAGAACAATGTCAGTCGATGAAGTATTTCCAAGTCGCAGTTCACACAAATGAAATTACAGGTGCGTAAGCAGAACAGAGATGACTAGATAATATAGCCTAGGCAAAAATATATTTGATCTTTAGCTAAGAAACAGATTTTACTAATTCCTCCTCTCTGAACATACTCAAAGTATACTGGTGGTGGAAGGAGGTAGGGACTATTTCGGTCTGAGGTAGCGCAGGAACAGAGACAGGTTTTATTTAAATAGTCTTTTAGTAGCTGTTTGAAGATGGAGAAGCATTTGGTTGGGGCTGTCAGCTGCAGTGGAGTGAAGTTTGAGTTTAAGTAGAGGTTTTTTATCACTGACGTGGAGGCAGGTCCTAAGAGGAAGTTGATAGCAGTGGATATAGAGGGTAAATTTGGTTCAGGTGGGAATGCTGGAGGGGAAGTGGTAGCGTATGTGCTGTATGGAGAATGCTGGTTTTGGTTTAAACAGGATTGGGTGTTATTGTAGGGATGGCAGAAACACTGGATGGGGGTGAAGAGTTTTTAGTTAGGGAGGTAATACTTTCTATAAAGTGATTATTGAATAAGGTTGCAATTTCTAGTGGAGTGCTATTATGAGAAGGGTTGGATGCCTTTTCTGACCATGGCTGTAAAAGGTTATGTACTGATGTCTAGAAATTTTTGAGGTAATTTTTATGTTGAAGAAGTAGATGGCTATAGCATTTTTCTTTACCTAGCTTAATTTGCTTTTTATTCAGATTGTGCAATTCACTATAAAGTTGCAGATTACAGGGAGTTTTAAGTTTAAGCCATTCTTTCCAAGCTTTGTCTCTGTTAGACATTGTGCTATTTGTCTGTGTAGGGAGCCATGGTGTGGGGTTAATTTTTTGCGGAGTGGGATGTGGCTGTTTGAAGTATTTAACAATAAGGTATTAAATGTGCTGACTACCTTGTTGAGTGGAAGAGTTTTTAGAGCAGACCAATTAATGGCTTTCAATGTATTAATGAAGGAGTCTATAGTGAATTCAGAAAGGTTTGGGGTTGATTTAAGATGGTGAGTTTTAGACTGGTGGGTGTAACCTGGAAGGTGATCACTGAGTTTGGATAGGTTCACGAGGTTGTAAATTTACAAGAGTCAGAGACCAGTATCCAATCTATAATTACACCTTTATTTTTGGTATTATGAAATCTAGGGTGGGCTTTGGTAAGTTGTGTCTAAACATAAAGTCTTATACTAGCTGAGAGAAAGTCTAATGTAAGGTTTTGCCAGTCAATATTTACATCGATTAGTATGATTTTTTTTAAAGATATATTATTAGTTGCCCAGGAGAGGATTTCTTCTAAAGTTATTATATTACTTCCTGGTGGGATATAGACTGTAATGGGTTTATATTAGATAATCGAACTTTCAAAAGTTTGACTGCCATATGGCCGACACCATATGATCGAACTTTTAAAAGGGCAAACATCTACTAAAAAAATAAACTACACAAATAACCTACCTGAACATTTTAAGCAGTGTTCAAGCCCCCCTGCACCTCCCGCTCTTTAAATATACCAACTCTGAGATCGCACTACAGTGCAGAAAAGGGAAATCTTCCCATTCAGCGCTCTTCAGAGTTCGAACTTTCAAAAATTAGATCATACGGTGTCGACCATATGACAGTCGAACTTTTGTAAGTTCGATCATCTAATATAGACCCGACTGTAACACAACACATCTGTTTTTATTGTCAAGATTTAGCAATGATACTAGTATTTTGGCATTTTGGGATGTTGTGTAAACTGGGAAATAAACTGTATGAACTTGGATAAATTAAGGCTACCCCTCCTGCTTTTTTTTTGAGGCCTATCAGCTATGATAATACTGTAGCCAGGAGGAAGTAGTTCAGAATCTTTAATGTTAGGCTTAAGCCAGGTTTCTGTAATGGCAAGAATGTCAGAGTTATATTGTGATAGCCAAACATGTAGTTGTGTAATTTTGTTACAAATGCTATGGAGGCTGAGACGGACAATTCATTTTTTTTGGAAGACAAGTGGGAGACTGATGGGGTGAGGGGTTTAATAAGGTTTGATGGGGTGAGGGGTTTGATGGGCTAGTTTTATTTGTATGGAGAGGTGGATGTTTAAGGATAGCATAGTACAGCTGGGAAGAGGTACAGGCTGAAGTAGTAGGTGAAGAAGGACTAGTTAATTCACAATTTTGTAAGTATGATTCTTTGTTATTTAGACTAACTGCTGAGTTGTCATGGCCTGAGATGGGGGTGGACATCACCACACCATCAGATTTTTGAAATGTAGGGTATTGATTTAGAGCGGGCCTGTATGAGTTTTATTTTTTGAGTAGAGTGGTGGTAGTGAAGTATTTTGTGTTTAAAGTAAAGAAAAGGTGCGATTAAAAAGGCAGGGAGATCGCTACTCCTGATTTCACAGTGCACTGTGTAAACTGCAGTAGGAGATGTGTATGCAGGGGGAAGTATGGTAGGATGCTAGCCGCAGCAGAAAGGGACATGATGCCTCGAGAAACATTTGAAATTCTGGTGTTACAGAGAAGAGAGAAAAATTGAACTGTAGTATGCAGAATGAAGTGAGGTGAGGCAGGGTGGAGTTAATGAACAGAAGTAACTGGAGGAGTGTGATAGTTAATTCTAATTACGTAAAGAGGAGAAAGGAAACTGAGAAATATCGATGGTATCTGAAGTCAGTCAGAGGTATACGGAGCATGAAGAACACATGAGGCAGTCAGTCAGAGTTATATGGAGCATGAAGAACACATGAGGCAGTCAGTCAGAGTTATACGGAGCATGAAGAACACATGAGGCAGTCAGTCAGAGTTATACGGAGCATGAAGAACACATGAGGCAGTCAGTCAGAGTTATACGGAGCATGAAGAACACATGAGACAGTCAGTCAGAGGTATACGGAGCATGAAGAACACATGAGGCAGATGTATGTCAATGGTATCTGAAGTCAGTCAGAGGTATACGGAGCATGAAGAACACATGAGGCAGATGTAAGTCGATGGTATCTGAAGTCAGTCAGAGGTATACTGAGCATGAAGAACACATGAGGCAGATGTATGTCGATGGTATCTGAAGTCAGAGGTATAAGGAGCATGAAGAACACATGAGGCAGATGTATTTTGATGGTATCTGAAGTCAGTCAGAGGTATACGAAGCATGAAGAACACATGAGGCAGATGTATGTCGATGGTATCTGAAGGCAGTCAGAGGTATACAGAGCATGAAGAACACATGAGGCAGTCAATCAGAGGTATACTGAGCATGAAGAACACATGAGGCAGTTGTATGTTCTGTGGTCGACAGGACAGAGAGCCTGTGAGTGGTTATCTTTGCTGCAGGTGGGAGTAAGGGGTCTTGTGATAGGATGGAATTTGGATTGGGAGGGGAAGGCACAGTATAAAGGAAGTGATTTCAGTGGTGGGTGGGAATGTGAGGAGGGTGGAGAATGAAGCCAAGTACAGAGAGGCAAAGTGGAGTGGGATGAAACTAAGCCCTGCAGGAAAACACTCAGTTAGGACTAGCAAAAGGTAAGTAAAATGTCTTATTAGACTAGGACACAGCAATTGCAGTAGCAGTGTTCATAGCTAACTGCAAAAAGGTTGGAAGTATTAACATGATAAAACAGAGAACATCCACATAGCACAAACCATTAAGAAAGTTAATAAAAAACTTGGTCTCCTCTACAGGAACAAACAGTTTATGACACACCGCACCAAAGTAACCATCGCAAGGACTCATCTTCTATCCGCCCTCCTCTATGCCTCTCCCATCTTGACCAATCTCCGCCAAACTGATCTAAATAAAATGGAATCTTGGTACAACAAGACTACCAAGTTTGATACTGAAGCCTCATATAGGTCACACCCCTGTCTATCCCTTAAGCAACTCAACTGGCTTGAGTTGCCTCATATACTTCGAGTCAATCAACTCTCTATAGCACACAAACTGTACTACCTTCCTGAGATAAACCCAGCACTTCAGCACATAATTCAGCCCCACATTCCCTCTAGATCCTTAAGATCTAGTAACCAGAACCTCATAACTGTCATCAAACACAAAAACGAAGCTGGTAAGTTCCTCTTTGCCAACACCATTGCCAAAACCTGGAACACAATACCAAGCCAAATAACTTCTACCACCTCCTTTAGTCAATTCAAAAAACTCCTGAAAACCCACTAAGTAACTGGCTATGCTCATGCCACTCACCAGGCTAATCCATAGCAAGAAAATTTGTCAGGGTACAGCTATGTATAAACAGTTTCTCACCTGGAAGCTTCCAAACCCATGTACATTTACCTTACAAAACTTATAACTGCAAAAGAAAAAAAAAACATACCTCTGATTGTCTACTGTAAGAAATGTTAATCACTAGCATGATGTCCTGCTGTGTGTATATATGCTATATGTATGTTTGTTAATCACTAGCATGTTGTCCTGACATGTATATATGCCATATGTATGTATGTTCTGCTTCTTTTTACTCTCATGTAATGTATTGTAATCTGGAGCTTTTCTCCCCGGGCCTTCGCTAAAAATGGACCTGTGTCCAGTCGGACTTTCCCGGTAAACAAATGTAAAATAAAATTAAATAAATAAACAAAGAGAAGATAGTATCAGTGAGTGACAGAAAAAGCACTATGTATCTAATATAAGCATAAGGGTGCTAAAGTAGATAGATTGCGATCAGCCTAGACGGGAGAAAGTAGACAAGGAGTTAGGAGTGAGATATACGTAGCAGATGGGAGAAGCAGCTGCCAAAAATCAGTACTAACTCACTGGGCCTTACAACTGAGAGGCAAACAGGTGAGTGGCTGGGGTATAGCAGGAGAGTAAAAAATAAATAAACGGGCTCCAGTAGGAAGAACGCCTGGTATAGAAGGCACTCCTGAGATACCGTAGTATTCCTAAAATAAGGTGAAAGGGGGCAGTTGCACTCATTCTAAGGCAAGAGATACCAACAACAGTGAATGTTTCATACACTAATCAAGGAAGTACCTAATCGAACAGATAAAATATAGGGAAGGTCCTTACTTAAGGCACTTCTTTATGACTTTTCACTCTAATGCCATCTGCAGCTGAAATAACAATATTGCAAATATAATCCATCCATCCACAACTCTTTTTTTCTCATTTTTGCACATGGGGTTGGGGTGTCACTTCAACAGTGACAATCATCTAGAACCAAGGTTTAACACTGCCAGGTGGCTAGCCCTGCGACAGTAGTTCTTTCACACCACACACTCACACTCATACCTATGTCCAATTTAGAGTGCCCAATCCACCTACTGCATGTCTTTGGAAAATAGGAGGAACCCAGATCACCTGGCAGACACCCATGTGAACACAGGGAGTTCATGCAGACTCTGCACAGAAGGCACCCCAAAGGAGAACTGAACTGGGGAACCTCTTGCGTTTAGGTGATACCTTTAGCCACTGTGCCACTATGTCAGCCCTAGGAAATGTAACAAGTTTAAGACAACTCACAATATAACTTGGAGAAAACGTAAGTCTATTTGGAAATCTAATACAGTACTCTGGAACTACTTATATTGCACAAGACTATTTACATATTTGCAGGATAATGCATACTTCTTTCAACTGATGTGTTTTCTTTATCATTCCCTAAATATCTGTGGGCAGCTGGCATCAGTTCTGTGGTAAATATCACCTCTGAAACACTCAAATGCATTTTCTTTAAAAGGGTGTTGTCTTGGCTTAGTTTTTTAAGGCCTTTAAAGCTTCCTCTGCATTAATGTTGTTAGAAACCTGGTTTCATAATTCCAATGCTGTTTTGTTAATGTCTCACTATTATTTTTATTTATTTTATACGGTTTCTCTTACAGATAGTCCAAAGGGCTGTCTCACTATTATTTTTATTTATTTTATACTTTTTCTCTTACAGATAGTCCAAAGGGCTGTCTCACTATTATTTTTATTTATTTTATACTTTTTCTCTTACAGATAGTCCAAAGGGCTGTCTCACTATTATTTTTATTTATTTTATACGTTTTCTCTTACAGATAGTCCAAAGGCTGTCTCACTATTATTTTTATTTATTTTATACGTTTTCTCTTATAGATAGTCCAAAGGCTGTTTCACTATTATTTTTATTTATTTTATACGGTTTCTCTTACCGAATGTCCAAAGGGCTCTCTCACTATTATTTTTATTTATTTTATACGGTTTCTCTTACAGATAGTCCAAAGGCTGTCTCACTATTATTTTTATTTATTTTACATTTAACCGGGATGGTCCATCTGGATGAGGTCCATTTTCAGCGGAGGCCCGGGGAGAAAAGCTCCACTTAATACAGTGACAACAGGTATTTATCCATCAGTTACATACCAGTTAGTGAGACTATGTATCAGCGACATAAGAGATCAGAGTGAAAGACATTCTTATAACACATTTTTCAACAACTTTACAAGTAGACAATAGGTTATTAGTTCATAAATTGTTAAGACGAGAGATTAATTTACTGTTTCTTTCTTACATTAACATACAACTAACATTTGTTACTTCCATGTTTCATGGTTTCAGGATGATTAAATGTGAGTAAGTCTTGTTACTTCTAGAGGAATTAAAATCATCCTTAATTACAGGTTTGTTGAGTGGTAGTGATGGACAGGTAATAAAAGTCTTCACTGTCAAATCTCCAGATGTGCAGCCCAGGCCACATATGACAAAGTACCTTGGCTCATTAGAATCAACCAATCAACAAAGTGCAGCAAGAGCTTAAAGTAGAAGTAAAGATATAAGTAATGCATCCCAAAAAATAAAGAGCGAGTGTCATAACATACAATATTCTACACCCGCGCCTCTCAAAGCATTCTTGATTCTGTGCAAGATATAAATATTTACCTGAATGACAGACATGAGATCAGGAGTTTCCCTTACAAACTCTTCAACAGCTCTCAGAAGTGGTTCTTTCTTTTCGTCATCAAGAGCCTTTTTCCTCTCTTCAGCATTCCTCTGTTGAAGCATATCCAGTGCAATTTCTGCCAGTTTTACCTTGAGATCAGTAAGATTTTGAGCTGCTGGTAATGAAATATTTCTAGTCTGAATAAATAAATAAATAAATAAATAAAACAAACATCTTAGTACAAAACCAAAAAGCTAAGAAATAGGTGGTTAATGATATGTTCAGATGAAGTGTAATGCACAAAGGTATGAAACAAAGCATCTAAATAATCAAAGAGGGAAAACAAAAACAGAAGATTCACTGTAATTGCTCGTCTTACACACACACACACACACACACACACACACACACACACACACACACGTGCGCACATGCATGCACGCACACAAAAACTCTCTCACACACGCGCACACATGCTCACACACACACACACACACACACACAACACATACACATGCACGCACACACACACACAAACTCACACACGTGCACACACACACGCACATGCTCACACACACACACACGTGTGCACATGCACGCACACACAAACTCTCTCACATGTGCACACACACACGCACACACACAAACACACGCTCACACACAAACACACACACAAACACACACACAACACACACACACTCGCACATGCTCACACACACACACACGCGCGCACATGCTCACACACACACACACACGCACATGCACACATACACACACACACGTACACACACACACAACACATACACACACACGTGCGCACATGCACGCACACACACAAACTGTCTCACACACGTGCACACACACGCGCACATGCTGACACACACACACACACGTGCGCACATGCACGCACACACACACAAACTCTCTCACACACGTGCACACACACGCGGACATGCTCTCACACACACACAAACACACATGCGCACATGCACGCACACACAAACTCTCTCACACACATGCACACACGCGCACATGCTCACACACACACACACACACACACACACACACACACACACACACACACACACACACACACACACACACACACACACACTGACAGGTTATCATCTTTTTATTCACCTATTTTATTAGGGTCATGCAGAAGGTCACTGAGAAGATTTAAACATGTTTAGCCACCTTTACTGCTGCCTATCTATCCTACAGTACAATTACTGATGCATTTTCTATAACCAGGAAGAAGGCAAGATGTGAACCAAACATGAGAGGATTTTGTGCTGTAACCCTAATACCAGCAGTTAATGCGAGTATTTGCAGACAAAAGGATCTCTAATGGCTTCCACTTTGAGTATGCATGGTCCTGCACATGACCATGAAGTTTACCACTCAGATTTGGACTTAGTGTGAAACACGTCCAGAAACCCATACTCTGTATATACCATGAAGCTCCTTGTCCAGAATGTGCTAGTACTGCTGTAGGGCGGTGTACATCCCTCTATCCAGGATGGGCAAGCTGGTGTCAACCACTCACTCACACCCTCCCTTGCTGGCTTTTCCAGTGTCTAGTCTGTTAATTGATTCTGGGTTGTCTGGTTTATAGTAAGGGCTTTCTCTCTCTCTCTCTCTTTCTCTGCACCATCAAAACTATATATTTTTTTTGTAACAAGAGATAGAGGCTATCACAACATACCAAATAATAAAAGTACTGAAACTACCTGATAAGTCTTTCTCACTTTATCAAACTATAATAACAGTGAAATTAATACTAATGGGTTACTAACAGAGTTTGTTTTCCATAATAATGTCTCTGGGTTGAACAATATTTACTATAATTACATGTTTGTGGTACAGCCATGGCAGCAGCAATATCCCCAACCAATGGAAATTGCTGCTTGGGTGTATGGGGGATATGAATATTTATAAATCCATTTTCAGATAATGCTATTTATTTGTTCCTAGTTAATGACATCATTATTAATAATAATAATTATTATTATTATATGGCACAGTTTCAAGTGATTACTGGCTTACAGTAATTTATCGACAGTGAGTAAATGTTTAAAATGTTCCTTCTATATAGTGTGATGACTTTACTTTTGGTGCTGAGCTTAAGCAAAAGAAATCGAAGAGAAATGTTCTACTACATGTGAATAACATGCAGCCATCATTTTTGAAAAAGTTTGTCATTAAATACCAGGTGGTGAGGGTCAATCATTTAGTTATACAAGAATCCTATTTTTACCTACTATAGTTAAATTAAAAAATGCTGGAAATTACTAATAGAAAAAATATATCTGCACACCTACGCATATAACAATAAAATATTTACTGCCGAAGAAATTGTTTTAAACAAGGCATTTTTTATGGTTTCAAACAGCAGAGATTTTAAGGCCACCTGCAATTTCATGTAAAATAACTGCCGTAATTTGAAAGTAATACACAGCTTTTGTTTTTGGAACTGAGTGAAGGAATACTTAAGTTTACTGATAAAAAACCTGCAATACTAAAATGTGTTAGAAAAATATTTTAAGGCAAAGTAAGACTGTAAAGGGAATTGTTTATTTATTTTTTAAACTGTTCTTGTAAACATTTTTTAAAGGATAACTTAATTTATACAATTAATAGTAAACGTTACAAACTGCCATTTATTTGGAATGTAATACTACCTTTGCTATTTGTGTGATAACACTGGTTCAATATAATGCATTTTCTACAGAAATAAACTAATAGGAGATTACAAGTTGCTTTATTAACACTTGCATGCCATATTAAAAAATAGATTATGCCTTGTATAAGCATAACACTTTAACTAGTCTTTCACATACATGTATGTATCATATAATTTGTTCCAATTAGCTATGGCAGATGGCAATGATAGTGATTCAGTCCATAAAGAATACAGCTGGCAGGTTTTGTTAAACACTTGTCCAGTAGCAGGTATTAATGATATGATTAGTCTGGAAAGCAGTGCTAAAGCGTAGACAGGTAGGTAGTAATTCAGTACTGTAGGTATACATTTAAATTGATTATATAGTGAGTGTTTATTTCCCAGCTGTGAAAGCCACCCTGATAGGAGGCTATCGTCCGTGACATGCTGTTGCTCTTCCACAGCCTGTTGACACGTGCTTCTACTAAAGGCATGATCATTCTGTGTCACTTATGGAAACTCATTCAAAGGTAAACTTCAGTGCATTGCAGTTACTGTTCTGTATGCAAATTACATGTGAGCTACAGTCATCCGAATCCATATCAGAGAAGGGGCTTGTAGAAGGACCTTTTCAATTCTAAAAGTGCCTCAACCACACACTCACAGCTGAATACTTCATGCAGCTGTGCCATCTTACTTTCCTGAGGATTCTTGCAGCAGCACAATACGTGGGCAGAGTCTAAAGCAGAATTACTCAGCTAATCCAGAGGAGTGTACAGCTGAAACAGACATTTGCAAAAACACCCTCCCAGAACCTATCATGATCCAAAACTGTGCAACTAGCTTATACATGTTTGTGCAATACTGGATGAATGTCCAGGGTGCAGCTTCAGATGTATCCTGTTGTGATACGATTTTAAAATGCTTCGGAAGTGGTTCATATTTACTAGAATATGCCTTGAGAGTGCCTGACAGCATCTTGTGTTTCTCTAAACAACAAACAATACAATGGGCTAGCCACACTGAATGGGTCTTTTAACTTAGTCAAGACTTGCTTTCCTTGCAAAAGCAACAAAGAAATTATAACATTTTCTGATATGTTTGGTTCTGCCCACATTACCCCAGTTACCTATATACCTCAAAGATATACAAGAGTGCATCTCCTTTGTTTACCTACTATGAAAAGAGACAGCTGCATGGATTATTCAAGGAAATACTAGAAAACAGATTAGTTGTAAATGGGGGATTAGTTCTCAGAGCTCAGGCAGGCATATTCCTGAAACATCACATAAGGGCAGTTGCACATTACAAAGTGCAGCTAAGAAATCACCCTGACCAAAGTAATTTCATTATGAGAAGCAATGTTCTCAACCATTTAACTCCCAAGTCAGACAGAAAGTCAAATATAAAAAAAAAACAAAGGCCCAAGTCAAGAACATTTTTAAGTACTGGCTCTCCTGACTTAGAAAGCTGCCAGAGTAACAAAACTTTGTTAGTATGCATTTTATGAATTAAAAGAAAGCCACTAACTGTAATGATTGCCACTATTTGCTAATGGCATTCTGTCTTTTCTCAAACAGCCATCTATTTCGGGTGGGACAGTGCACAATTTTGAGCCCGAATCAGAATGTCCCTGAAAAGAAGGCATAACTGAGAGGTATGAGAAGTGCCTTCCAAGAGAAACAGAAATAACTTCACTGTTAAGTGAGTTCATGAAGACAATACTGATTTTTCTTCTCAAAGTTTAACAATCAAACAGATAAATTTTTATATTTTAACCACAGAATGAAGAAAGATCTGAGGAGCAGTAGAGATTCAGACAATACTGCACAAATACTTAACAGAAGTAAAAGGAAAGTGCATTTTGTGACCATGGTTTAGATAATGGAATTAAGAAGGAATTTTTCGGTATATTGACAAATCTTCAAACCACAAGGAAAATATTTTCCATTTAGCCAGATATGATTTTCTACCTGATGGCCTTCTGGCTACTTACAAGATCTGTATCACCTTAAGGGAAAAAGATGAGCCATTGAAAATGACGTACAAATCATCCAACTACTCAGACTCAGAGTTTGAAACTTACTTATCATTCTGCTTGAAATCACTGCTATACTTCTGCCTGTCTTCAACAGGCAATGAAAAACTGTAGTAGTACAATGAAACATGCCTGTCTTGGTCATTCTGAAGCCATGAGAACTCCATATGTTAAGTCTCTTGATACACATTCATGACAAAACAGAAGGACAGTGTGCCAGCCTTCAAATGAGATGTTAAAATGAGGCCCCATCTGCCTGGGTGGGTGGTAGCTCAGGTGAATATAAAAGATCCAATGGCACCTATGGGAAAGGTAAGCATCATTTACTTGTATACAAAAAGAACTCTTATTTACAACATATTTTTGTACGTGGGTTGGTATAATGGTTAAGGTATTTACCATACAGACACAAGGCACAGGTGTGATTCTCAAACGGGATAATTGGCTTCATGAACTTAGATGAGTCATTATAATGGTTAGCATATTTACCTTACAGATGCAAGGTGCAGGGTCTGATTCTTACATTTGAGAGAGAACTTGGATAGGCTTAAAATGACTCAAGGGCAAACAGCCTTGTACTTACATATGAACCTCCATTATATTTAGACTTGTGCCATGGTGCTTGCATAAAGTACTGAGTTCTCTAGTCTGTGTAATTAGGTAGGTAGCAGTCAGCTGGGAGATATGTGTGTCTCTATCTAGTCAGAGCAGCATAAGTATGTATCTAACAGTAACCACTCCAATCCCATGGACTGCCAATATTTTAAGGTATGAGGCTGACATAATGGTTAAGGTGTTTACATTACAGACACAATGTATGGGGTTTAATTCCCACCTGGGGTAAATGGCTAGGCTTAGAATGGCCTACAAGGGCAGTTAGCCCAGTATGAACCTAGGAACCTATGACAGAAAAGCATAAAACAGGATTTGGAGTCCATGCGAAGACAAAGGTATCCATCGTACCTATATGATTTTCTTTTTTTATTTTTTTTTATTCAGCATTTGCTAAGAACTGTGCCACAAATGAAAGCCCACTATTACCACATTACATGCATACGAGTAAAAGTAAATACAGAGAAGTACAAAACTGCTGTAGAACTGTGTGCTCACACATTGTTTTGTAGCATTATGGAAGTATCTTGCTGGTGCAATCCTTTATTCCCCATTCTCACAACACATGAAAAACAGAAAACCATTTCAACCTGTTAAAACGTACCCCACATAATGGTCTAGTCATACAATAATACAGACGTGCAATACTGGATTTTTTATGGTTTTAATACAGTTAAGGTAGCATGATTATTTAATAGTTAATACATATGATTTCATCATCAGGCTGCTACACACTGGCATTCTTATAAACCCCCAAAACCATACAACATGAACATACCTAAGAAACTGGATGTTAGCAGGACCTCTGAGTCCTGTTATCATATTGTCTGATAGCCGCTAGTAACTGTTCATACTCTCTACAGCACTATGTCAAGAACTTGCTGCACATGACACACTGGATAACAAGGGGACAAAGAATACAAATTGTGTGTCTTCAGCACTGCCTTTGCAAACAAAGCCAAAAGAGACGTTTTCTGCAAAAAAAATAAATAAATAAAAATATGCTGCTGTGCTGCAGCTAAGTACCAGAATGAACACACCCTTTCACTGGCAGTCTCTTGTACTGCTCTAGGAATCAACACACTCGTTCACTGGCAGTCTGTTGTACTGCCTAGGAATAAACACACCCGTTGACTGGCAGTCTCTTGTACTGCCCTAGAAATCAACAAACCCGTTCACTGGCAGTCTGTTGTACTGCTCTAGGAATCAACACACCCATTCACTGGCAGTCTGTTGCACTGCTGTAGGAATCAATACACCTGTTCACTGGCAGTATGTTGTACTGCTCTAGGAATCAACACATCTGTTCACTGGCAGTATGTTGTACTGCTTTAGGAATCAACACACCCATTCACTGGCAGTCTGTTGTACTGCTCTAGGAATCAACACACCCATTCACTGGCAGTCTGTTGTACTGCTCTAAGAATCAACACACCCATTCACTGGCAGTCTGTTGTACTGTTCTAGGAATCAACACCCCTGTTCACTGGCAGTCTGTTGTACTGCTTTAGGAATCAAACACACCTGTTCACTGGCAGTCTGTTGTACTGCTCTAGGAATCAACACACCCATTCACTGGCAGTCTGTTGTACTGTTCTAGGAATCAACACACCTGTTCACTGGCAGTTTGTTGTACTGCTCTAGGAATCAGCACACCTGTTCAATGGCAGTATGTTGTACTGCTCTAGTAATCAACACACCCATTCACTGGCAGTCTGTTGTACTGTTCTAGGAATCAACACTACCGTTCACTGGCAGTCTGTTGTATTGCTCTAGGAATCAACACACCCATTCACTGGCAGTCTGTTGTACTGCCCTAGGAATCAACACACCTGTTCACTGGCAGTATGTTGTACTGCCCTAGGAATCAACATACCCGTTCACTGGCAGCCTGTTGTACTGCCCTAGGAATCAACACACCCGTTCACTGGCAGTCTGTTGTACTGCTCTAGGAATCAACACACCCATTCACTGGTAGTATGTTGTACTGCTCTAGGAATCAACACACCTGTTCACTGGCAGTCTGTTGTACTGCTCAAGTAATCAACACACCTGTTCACTGGCAGTATGTTGTACTGTTCTAGGAGTCAACACACCTGTTCACTGGCAGCATGTTGTACTGCTCTAGGAATCAACACACCCATTCACTGGCAGCCTGTTGTACTACTCTAGGAATCAACGCACCTGTTCACTGGCAGTCTGTTGTACTTCTCTAGGAATCAACAGATCCATTCACTGGCAGTCTGTTGTACTGCTCGAGGAATCAACACACCTATTCACTGGCAGTATGTTCTGCTGCTCTATAATAAAAACTAGCTACAGGGTGAACTTGTGTTTTCTTCTCCTTGCCAAATATTTAATGCCTCTCTGCAAGTGGTAAACATACATATTTCCTTGTTTGCCCCACTACAGTATGACTGATGAGCGGTCATTTTTTGCCTAAATGATATCTAGATATGCATTTGCCTGAAATGCTTGCAATGCTACTTGCTGGAGCTCTTATTTTCTTTATAGTCATACAATAAGAGCCTTATCTGGACATGGATATCCAAATACATTTAATCTTTAGAGAAAACAGATAACATGCTTAGGCATATTATCAGGTATTTACTGATCAGAGTATGTGAAGCTATTGGAGAAGAATAATCTTTCCCTCTATCATACTACATGGCTGAGCCAATTAGAAAAGCTCCTTCTGACCGGAGTTACGGCTTGATTACTTATACCTTTCAGAAGCAACCAACCCATCTTTCATGCATAACCTTACAATGACCACTTTAAGTATCAGGACATGACAGTATGCCAGAGATTGATTTATTTATTGTTTTGCATTTGATTATTCGGAAAGTCTGACTGAGCATTTAAACCATTGTTAGTGGAGGCCTGTGGAGGTCTAGGGAGGTACCGAGGTAATGCAAAAGTGTCTGCATATATTAATAATAGTTGTCATGACCCAAACTGGGGGGTACAGTAAAGCAAATCAAGTTTCTGGTTGGTATGGATGATAGGTATGTTGATCTGACTGTCAAATTTTAGATTGTTTTCAAACAGAACACCAAACAGTTTATGCTGTCCACATCTTTGAGGATACTATCCTTGGACAGAAAACAAAATGGAGCAGGTAAGACAGAAAACAGCTTTATCAGTCAAAGACAAAAATACAGGTTTACTTTCTCACCAAGCAGGGAATCACCAGCAGCACTATACCTTATGCAGGCTTGAAATCCTTCAGACAAAGACAAAGGCCCAGAATTTCACTTTGTATTTAAGTAACACTCAGTAGACAATTCAAATTAACTGATGGAAAAATGTGAAAAATGAGCCTACATAATTTAATTATCTGGTGTTGAAGGTGAGTAAGGAATTTGTGTGTTTCAATTAAATTTTGAGGTCATGATATTTAGTGGTAAACATTTCTTAACTGCTAATCAGCTTGCCTGTGTTTTGTTTTAACTGTTTCAGTTTGAGGTTTAATTTTATGTTACCACTGCCAATCAGCTTGCCTGTGTTTTGTTTTAACTGTTTCAGTTTGAGGTTTAATTTTATTTTACCCCTGCTAATCAGCTTGTCTGTGTTTTGTTTTAACTTTTTCAGTTTGAGGTTTAATTTTACTTTACCACTGCTAATCAGCTTGCCTGTGTTTTGTTTTAACTGTTTCAGTTTGAGGTTTAATTTTATTTTACCCCTGCTAATCAGCTTGTCTGTGTTTTGTTTTAACTGTTTCAGTTTGAGGTTTAATTTTATTTTACCACTGCTAATCAGCTTGCCTGTGTTTTGTTTTAACTGTTTCAGTTTGAGGTTTAATTTTATTTTGCCACTGCTAATCAGCTTGCCTGTGTTTTGTTTTAACTGTTTCAGTTTGAGGTTTAATTTTATTTTACCACTGCTAATCAGCTTGTCTGTGTTTTGTTTTAACTGTTTCAGTTTGAGGTTTAATTTTATTTTACCACTGCTAATCAGCTTGCCTGTGTTTTATTTTAACTGTTTCAGTTTGAGGTTTAATTTTATTTTACCACTACTAATCAGCTTGCCTGTGTTTTGTTTTAACTGTTTCAGTTTGAGGTTTAATTTTGTTTTACCACTGCTAATCAGCTTGTCTGTGTTTTGTTTTAACTGTTTCATTTTGAGGTTTAATTTTATTTTACCAGTCAGCTTGCCTGTGTTTTGTTTTAACTGTTTCAGTTTGAGGTTTAATTTTATTTTACCACTGCTAATCAGCTTGCCTGTATTTTGTTTTAACTGTTTCAGTTTGAGGTTTAATTTTATTTTACCACTGCTAATCAGCTTGTCTGTATTTTGTTTTAACTGTTTCAGTTTGAGGTTTAATTTTATTTTACCACTGCTAATCAGCTTGCCTGTGTTTTGTTTTAACTGTTTCAGTTTGAGGTTTAATTGTATTTTACCACTGCTAATCATCTTGCCTGTATTTTGTTTTAACTGTTTCAGTTTGAGGTTTAATTTTAGTTTACCACTGCTAATCAGCTTGCCTGTGTTTTGTTTTAACTGTTTCAGTTTGAGGTTTAATTTTATTTTACCACTGCTAATCAGCTTGCCTGTGTTTTGTTTTAACTGTTTCAGTTTGAGGTTTAATTGTATTTTACCACTGCTAATCATCTTGCCTGTATTTTGTTTTAACTGTTTCAGTTTGAGGTTTAATTGTATTTTACCACTGCTAATCATCTTGCCTGTATTTTGTTTTAACTGTTTCAGTTTGAGGTTTAATTTTAGTTTACCACTGCTAATCATCTTGCCTGTGTTTTGTTTTAACTGTTTCAGTTTGAGGTTTAATTTTATTTTACCACTGCTAATCAGCTTGCCTGTGTTTTGTTTTAACTGTTTCAGTTTGAGGTTTAATTTTATTTTACCACTGCTAATCAGCTTGCCTGTGTTTTGTTTTAACTGTTTCAGTTTGAGGTTTAATTGTGTTTTACCACTGCTAATCAGCTTGTCTGTGTTTTGTTTTAACTGTTTCAGTTTGAGGTTTAATTTTATTTTACCACTGCTAATCAGCTTGTCTGTGTTTTGTTTTAACTGTTTCAGTTTGAGGTTTAATTTTATTTTACCACTGCTAATCAGCTTGTCTGTGTTTTGTTTTAACTGTTTCAGTTTGAGGTTTAATTTTATTTTACCACTGCTAATCGGCTTGCCTGTGTTTTGTTTTAACTGTTTCAGTTTGAGGTTTAATTTTATTTTACTACTGCTAATCAGCTTGCCTGTGTTTTGTTTTAACTGTTTCAGTTTGAGGTTTAATTTTATTTTACCACTGCTAATCAGCTTGCCTGTGTTTTGTTTTAACTGTTTCAGTTTGAGGTTTAATTGTGTTTTACCACTGCTAATCAGCTTGTCTGTGTTTTGTTTTAACTGTTTCAGTTTGAGGTTTAATTTTATTTTACCACTGCTAATCAGCTTGTCTGTGTTTTGTTTTAACTGTTTCAGTTTGAGGTTTAATTTTATTTTACCACTGCTAATCAGCTTGCCTGTGTTTTGTTTTAACTGTTTCAGTTTGAGGTTTAATTTTATTTTACCACTGCTAATCAGCTTGTCTGTGTTTTGTTTTAACTGTTTCAGTTTGAGGTTTAATTTTATTTTACCACTGCTAATCAGCTTGCCTGTGTTTTATTTTAACTGTTTCAGTTTGAGGTTTAATTTTATTTTACCACTGCTAATCAGCTTGCCTGTGTTTTGTTTTAACTGTTTCAGTTTGAGGTTTAATTTTGTTTTACCACTGCTAATCAGCTTGTCTGTGTTTTGTTTTAACTGTTTCATTTTGAGGTTTAATTTTATTTTACCAGTCAGCTTGCCTGTGTTTTGTTTTAACTGTTTCAGTTTGAGGTTTAATTTTTATTTTACCACTGCTAATCAGCTTGCCTGTATTTTGTTTTAACTGTTTCAGTTTGAGGTTTAATTTTATTTTACCACTGCTAATCAGCTTGTCTGTATTTTGTTTTAACTGTTTCAGTTTGAGGTTTAATTTTATTTTACCACTGCTAATCAGCTTGCCTGTGTTTTGTTTTAACTGTTTCAGTTTGAGGTTTAATTGTATTTTACCACTGCTAATCATCTTGCCTGTATTTTGTTTTAACTGTTTCAGTTTGAGGTTTAATTTTAGTTTACCACTGCTAATCAGCTTGCCTGTGTTTTGTTTTAACTGTTTCAGTTTGAGGTTTAATTTTATTTTACCACTGCTAATCAGCTTGCCTGTGTTTTGTTTTAACTGTTTCAGTTTGAGGTTTAATTGTATTTTACCACTGCTAATCATCTTGCCTGTATTTTGTTTTAACTGTTTCAGTTTGAGGTTTAATTTTAGTTTACCACTGCTAATCATCTTGCCTGTATTTTGTTTTAACTGTTTCAGTTTGAGGTTTAATTTTAGTTTACCACTGCTAATCAGCTTGCCTGTGTTTTGTTTTAACTGTTTCAGTTTGAGGTTTAATTGTATTTTACCACTGCTAATCATCTTGCCTGTATTTTGTTTTAACTGTTTCAGTTTGAGGTTTAATTTTAGTTTACCACTGCTAATCAGCTTGCCTGTGTTTTGTTTTAACTGTTTCAGTTTGAGGTTTAATTTTATTTTACCACTGCTAATCAGCTTGCCTGTGTTTTGTTTTAACTGTTTCAGTTTGAGGTTTAATTGTATTTTACCACTGCTAATCATCTTGCCTGTATTTTGTTTTAACTGTTTCAGTTTGAGGTTTAATTTTAGTTTACCACTGCTAATCATCTTGCCTGTATTTTGTTTTAACTGTTTCAGTTTGAGGTTTAATTTTAGTTTACCACTGCTAATCATCTTGCCTGTGTTTTGTTTTAACTGTTTCAGTTTGAGGTTTAATTTTATTTTACCACTGCTAATCAGCTTGCCTGTGTTTTGTTTTAACTGTTTCAGTTTGAGGTTTAATTTTATTTTACCACTGCTAATCAGCTTGCCTGTGTTTTGTTTTAACTGTTTCAGTTTGAGGTTTAATTGTGTTTTACCACTGCTAATCAGCTTGTCTGTGTTTTGTTTTAACTGTTTCAGTTTGAGGTTTAATTTTATTTTACCACTGCTAATCAGCTTGCCTGTGTTTTGTTTTAACTGTTTCAGTTTGAGGTTTAATTTTATTTTACCACTGCTAATCAGCTTGCCTGTGTTTTGTTTTAACTGTTTCAGTTTGAGGTTTAATTTTATTTTGCCACTGCTAATCAGCTTGCCTGTGTTTTGTTTTAACTGTTTCAGTTTGAGGTTTAATTTTATTTTACCACTGCTAATCAGCTTGTCTGTGTTTTGTTTTAACTGTTTCAGTTTGAGGTTTAATTTTATTTTACCACTGCTAATCAGCTTGCCTGTGTTTTATTTTAACTGTTTCAGTTTGAGGTTTAATTTTATTTTACCACTACTAATCAGCTTGCCTGTGTTTTGTTTTAACTGTTTCAGTTTGAGGTTTAATTTTGTTTTACCACTGCTAATCAGCTTGTCTGTGTTTTGTTTTAACTGTTTCATTTTGAGGTTTAATTTTATTTTACCAGTCAGCTTGCCTGTGTTTTGTTTTAACTGTTTCAGTTTGAGGTTTAATTTTATTTTACCACTGCTAATCAGCTTGCCTGTATTTTGTTTTAACTGTTTCAGTTTGAGGTTTAATTTTATTTTACCACTGCTAATCAGCTTGTCTGTATTTTGTTTTAACTGTTTCAGTTTGAGGTTTAATTTTATTTTACCACTGCTAATCAGCTTGCCTGTGTTTTGTTTTAACTGTTTCAGTTTGAGGTTTAATTGTATTTTACCACTGCTAATCATCTTGCCTGTATTTTGTTTTAACTGTTTCAGTTTGAGGTTTAATTTTAGTTTACCACTGCTAATCAGCTTGCCTGTGTTTTGTTTTAACTGTTTCAGTTTGAGGTTTAATTTTATTTTACCACTGCTAATCAGCTTGCCTGTGTTTTGTTTTAACTGTTTCAGTTTGAGGTTTAATTGTATTTTACCACTGCTAATCATCTTGCCTGTATTTTGTTTTAACTGTTTCAGTTTGAGGTTTAATTGTATTTTACCACTGCTAATCATCTTGCCTGTATTTTGTTTTAACTGTTTCAGTTTGAGGTTTAATTTTAGTTTACCACTGCTAATCATCTTGCCTGTGTTTTGTTTTAACTGTTTCAGTTTGAGGTTTAATTTTATTTTACCACTGCTAATCAGCTTGCCTGTGTTTTGTTTTAACTGTTTCAGTTTGAGGTTTAATTTTATTTTACCACTGCTAATCAGCTTGCCTGTGTTTTGTTTTAACTGTTTCAGTTTGAGGTTTAATTGTGTTTTACCACTGCTAATCAGCTTGTCTGTGTTTTGTTTTAACTGTTTCAGTTTGAGGTTTAATTTTATTTTACCACTGCTAATCAGCTTGTCTGTGTTTTGTTTTAACTGTTTCAGTTTGAGGTTTAATTTTATTTTACCACTGCTAATCAGCTTGTCTGTGTTTTGTTTTAACTGTTTCAGTTTGAGGTTTAATTTTATTTTACCACTGCTAATCGGCTTGCCTGTGTTTTGTTTTAACTGTTTCAGTTTGAGGTTTAATTTTATTTTACTACTGCTAATCAGCTTGCCTGTGTTTTGTTTTAACTGTTTCAGTTTGAGGTTTAATTTTATTTTACCACTGCTAATCAGCTTGCCTGTGTTTTGTTTTAACTGTTTCAGTTTGAGGTTTAATTGTGTTTTACCACTGCTAATCAGCTTGTCTGTGTTTTGTTTTAACTGTTTCAGTTTGAGGTTTAATTTTATTTTACCACTGCTAATCAGCTTGTCTGTGTTTTGTTTTAACTGTTTCAGTTTGAGGTTTAATTTTATTTTACCACTGCTAATCAGCTTGCCTGTGTTTTGTTTTAACTGTTTCAGTTTGAGGTTTAATTTTATTTTACCACTGCTAATCAGCTTGTCTGTGTTTTGTTTTAACTGTTTCAGTTTGAGGTTTAATTTTATTTTACCACTGCTAATCAGCTTGCCTGTGTTTTATTTTAACTGTTTCAGTTTGAGGTTTAATTTTATTTTACCACTGCTAATCAGCTTGCCTGTGTTTTGTTTTAACTGTTTCAGTTTGAGGTTTAATTTTGTTTTACCACTGCTAATCAGCTTGTCTGTGTTTTGTTTTAACTGTTTCATTTTGAGGTTTAATTTTATTTTACCAGTCAGCTTGCCTGTGTTTTGTTTTAACTGTTTCAGTTTGAGGTTTAATTTTTATTTTAC
Organism: Protopterus annectens; assembly: GCF_019279795.1. Taxonomy (NCBI): domain Eukaryota; kingdom Metazoa; phylum Chordata; order Ceratodontiformes; family Protopteridae; genus Protopterus; species Protopterus annectens. The sequence continues at coordinate 1,080,586,803 of NC_056748.1, forward strand.
CACTGCTAATCAGCTTGCCTGTATTTTGTTTTAACTGTTTCAGTTTGAGGTTTAATTTTATTTTACCACTGCTAATCAGCTTGTCTGTATTTTGTTTTAACTGTTTCAGTTTGAGGTTTAATTTTATTTTACCACTGCTAATCAGCTTGCCTGTGTTTTGTTTTAACTGTTTCAGTTTGAGGTTTAATTGTATTTTACCACTGCTAATCATCTTGCCTGTATTTTGTTTTAACTGTTTCAGTTTGAGGTTTAATTTTAGTTTACCACTGCTAATCAGCTTGCCTGTGTTTTGTTTTAACTGTTTCAGTTTGAGGTTTAATTTTATTTTACCACTGCTAATCAGCTTGCCTGTGTTTTGTTTTAACTGTTTCAGTTTGAGGTTTAATTGTATTTTACCACTGCTAATCATCTTGCCTGTATTTTGTTTTAACTGTTTCAGTTTGAGGTTTAATTTTAGTTTACCACTGCTAATCATCTTGCCTGTATTTTGTTTTAACTGTTTCAGTTTGAGGTTTAATTTTAGTTTACCACTGCTAATCAGCTTGCCTGTGTTTTGTTTTAACTGTTTCAGTTTGAGGTTTAATTGTATTTTACCACTGCTAATCATCTTGCCTGTATTTTGTTTTAACTGTTTCAGTTTGAGGTTTAATTTTAGTTTACCACTGCTAATCAGCTTGCCTGTGTTTTGTTTTAACTGTTTCAGTTTGAGGTTTAATTTTATTTTACCACTGCTAATCAGCTTGCCTGTGTTTTGTTTTAACTGTTTCAGTTTGAGGTTTAATTGTATTTTACCACTGCTAATCATCTTGCCTGTATTTTGTTTTAACTGTTTCAGTTTGAGGTTTAATTTTAGTTTACCACTGCTAATCATCTTGCCTGTATTTTGTTTTAACTGTTTCAGTTTGAGGTTTAATTTTAGTTTACCACTGCTAATCATCTTGCCTGTGTTTTGTTTTAACTGTTTCAGTTTGAGGTTTAATTTTATTTTACCACTGCTAATCAGCTTGCCTGTGTTTTGTTTTAACTGTTTCAGTTTGAGGTTTAATTTTATTTTACCACTGCTAATCAGCTTGCCTGTGTTTTGTTTTAACTGTTTCAGTTTGAGGTTTAATTGTGTTTTACCACTGCTAATCAGCTTGTCTGTGTTTTGTTTTAACTGTTTCAGTTTGAGGTTTAATTTTATTTTACCACTGCTAATCAGCTTGTCTGTGTTTTGTTTTAACTGTTTCAGTTTGAGGTTTAATTTTATTTTACCACTGCTAATCAGCTTGTCTGTGTTTTGTTTTAACTGTTTCAGTTTGAGGTTTAATTTTATTTTACCACTGCTAATCGGCTTGCCTGTGTTTTGTTTTAACTGTTTCAGTTTGAGGTTTAATTTTATTTTACTACTGCTAATCAGCTTGCCTGTGTTTTGTTTTAACTGTTTCAGTTTGAGGTTTAATTTTATTTTACCACTGCTAATCAGCTTGCCTGTGTTTTGTTTTAACTGTTTCAGTTTGAGGTTTAATTTTGTTTTACCACTGCTAATCAGCTTGTCTGTGTTTTGTTTTAACTGTTTCAGTTTGAGGTTTGATTTTATTTTACCATCTGTTCTCTTCATTACCATTTAATTTATTTATTTATTTTAGCTGCTGGTTACTTGAACTGTCAGTATCACACTTGCCTTTGGTGCAGAAGGCTGGGGTCATATTCCAAAACCAGGTAGGTGGGATGCTGACACTGAGGGGGCTGCTACACTGTATATGTGGTCCTTTGGATGAGACATCAAACCTGGGACCCATCTGCCTGAGTTGTTTGTAGCTCAGATGGATGTCAACAATCCCACATCACTTATCGAAAATAGAAAGTGAAGGTTAGTGATGCTCTGGCCAAATTTCCCCTAGTAAAGCAAATACCTCATTGATTCTCTCTCCTGATAAGGGGCTACTAGCCTACTGGGACTAACCCAGTTATCCATCCATCCATCACCTCTTTTTCCCATTTTTTGTGTAATGGTTGGGGTGTTATTTCAACAGTGGCAATCATCTAAATCCAATATTACAGTGCCAGGTAGCTAGCCCTGCTGTGGTTGTTTTTCCATACCACACATACACATGTACACTCTTAACTATAGTCAATGTAAGTGTGTCTAATCCATCTACTACATGACTTTGTAATGTGGGAGGAAACCAGAGTACCAAGAGAAAATCCACATGAACACAGGGAGGACATGCAGACTCTGCACAGAAGGTACCTCAGCCAGGAAGCACATAGAGAACCTCTTGCTGTGAAGTTACACCACCACCTACTGTTCTAACCCAGTCAACAAAGGATAAATTAAAATAAATAAATACTAATTGTTGCAGTTATTCAGCTTGGGTAGATAGTAATGATGATGAATCCTGTGGGTGCATGGCTCTTTTAATGTTTGGTTTACCCAGCATGGAGTGCAGAACAAGGAACAAGAAATAATATATTGGTGCCAAATATCTTTGTAAAGACTAATCATGATGCTTGTTACTTAGACTATTTCTTGTTGGCTCAGTTGAGTTTTGATTTAATTTGAACAAGAAACAGTGAGGCTTCGGTGTGTTGTGTAGATCACAGGACTATAGTGGAGCACATATCAAAGAGCTAAGGCTCGTTGTGCTGCCTAGGCCTGTACCAATATAATCAACTTGCTTGTCATTTATTTAATAGCCGTTTGACTCTGACTGGCATGCAGAACAGGGAGTAAAACATTTAAACGAGTTGTTTCATAGCTGGACTTGCTTGACATTTATTTAAATAGCTGTCTGTGACTGGCGTGCAGAAGAGGGAGTAATATGTTTAAACGAGTTGTTTCATAGCTGGACTTGCTTGACATTTATTTAAATAGCTGTTTGACTGTGACTGGCGTGCAGAACAGGGAGCAATACATTTAAACGAGTTGTTTCATAGCTGGACTTGCTTGACATTTATTTAAATAGCTGTTTGACTGTGACTGGCATGCAGAACAGGGAGTAATACATTTAAACGAGTTGTTTCATAGCTGGACTTGCTTGTCATTTATTTAATAGCTGTTTGACTCTGACTGGCGTGCAGAACAGGGAGTAAAACGTTTAAACGAGTTGTTTCATAGCTGGACTTGCTTGACATTTATTTAAATAGCTGTCTGTGACTGGCGTGCAGAACAGGGAGTAATACATTTAAACGACTTGTTTCATAGCTGGACTTGCTTGACATTTATTTAAATAGCTGTTTGACTGTGACTGGCAAGCAGAACAGGGAGTAATACATTTAAACGAGTTGTTTCATAGCTGGACTTGCTTGACATTTATTTAAATAGCTGTTTGACTGTGACTGGTGTGCAGAACAGGGAGTAATACGTTTAAACGAGTTGTTTCATAGCTGGACTTGCTTCACATTTATTTAAATAGCTGTCTGTGACTGGCATGCAGAACAGGGAATAATACATTTAAACGAGTTGTTTCATAGCTGGACTTGCTTGACATTTATTTAAATAGCTGTCTGTGACTGGCGTGCAGAACAGGGAGTAAAACATTTAAACGAGTTGTTTCATAGCTGGACTTGCTTGACATTTATTTAATAGCTGTTTGACTGTGACTGGCATGCAGAACAGGGAGTAATACGTTTAAACGAGTTGTTTCATAGCTGGTAATCTTTGCTTGGTTGCACATTATCTTACTCGGTATTCACATGAACAGTTGCTTGTTTCAACCCAAGTTTTGATTTATCTTGGCTGCTAGTTTTCTTCACTGTTGTTTTAGCTCACTTGTTTGTTAGTGATTATTTCAGTTACATAGCTTGTGTATATAAAAATAATGAAATTATGCTAATCATCTTGCTGGTTATTTACCTTAATTGTTTGCCTACGATAAAGAACAATAAGCTGGTGCTAATCATCTTGCTGGTTATTTATTTAAACTGTTGTTGGCGCAGTGAACTTCCAGAGTTTATTGCACGCAAGGAGCAGTAAGGTCTGATGTGCGCTATGACCCTATAACTGATACACAAATCAAAGATATAAGGTATGGATGAAATATGTAGGGCTGAGGCCTATAGTTTGTGTAATCAATAAGTATAGGTATTTTAGCTGCTCTTTGACTCACGCTGCTTTGAATTACAAAGAAAGATATGCTGATATATTCATCTCTAGTGAGTTCTGATTTATTTTTAACATAGAAATAAAACCTGGTGAGCATTGTTAGGCCCAATGCTTACAGCTGGAGTGCAGAACAGAGAGCAGAGAAAAATAATGGTACTAGTTGTGTATTGTGTAGACAAAAAGTTCTGAAGTATTTTGGTGCCCAGGCTGCTGTTCTCTCCACATATAGCCCTGGTGCATATATGTGTATATGTGTGCGTGCGTGTGTGTGTGTGTGTGGGGGGGGGGGGGCTTTTGGAAGACTAGGCAGCCCTTATATCTTTGGCAGGCTATTATATATAACACATATAGCTAAGGCTTCTGCATCAGTAATTTAATCAAACATCTGCTGTTATGGTAATTGCAACTTAAACAAATGAACTTTCCATGTCAGCATTGTCTTTAGTTATGCCACAGAAATATGAAGAAAAGTTATGCCATTCTTCAGTGGTCGACAAATGCTTTGTTTGTGCATTATTCAGAAGGTGGTCCCATTTTACTTCACACTGTACTGGCATTTGTAAACAATTCTGTTTTAAAATATACTTTAAAGTTATATAGCGTATAGCCACTAAAATGCTTCATACCAGCTGATGCCAAATGCCCTTTAGCACCTAGCAAGGGACTAGAACTTGCATCCTTTTGCTCTTCCAGCATCAGTTCTGACTATCTTTTTTGAGTCAGTTATACTGTAGTTTTTTTCTGTTGACCTATGATTTGCTATGATCTGTGATTATTCTATCTATAAACCTCATAATTTTTTAATTTCTTTTCTTTGTTATTGTCTACCCAGGCTCGCTCTAACATTTAATTTGCCTACTGCGAAAACGATATGAAGATTCAAACGATAAGTTAGTCAATCAGTGTACCTAAACAAACAGTCTAATTTTAAACAAATTACGAAACCTGAACTGTGCACAGCACATTTATATAGTTATTCATTATTATTATTATTATTATTATTATTATTATGATTATTATTATAAGTAATACCATAAAACAAATAAGGAAATTCTACTGCCACAAATAAAGATTAAATAGCTTTGACTGAGTAAAGCATGAGCTACCATTCTCTGTACTTTATCCAGCTGTTACAATACTCTAATTTTCACCATTATTAATTAACCATTTTTTCTTGAAAATCAGGATTTCTCACTCTGAACTAGAAGTATCAAACCTCTGAATTGGGGAAAAAAGAAGTTATGTACTCACTGTAACATTCCATCTGAGTAGTTCTACTTCATTTGTCTTCAACCTGTGGATCTTCGGATCCACTTCGGATCTGACACTGCCGCATTTTCTAGCTAAGGCTCCGAGCTCAAAGCACCTCCCCTTACTCATAATGCCTCCCTGTCTCAATTCTCCCTTCAGATCGAGTTTGCTGCCTAATAGGAACAGACACCTGACCAAATAACACCTTATCCACCAGAAGAACCAAGAATCCAACAGTAACAATCTAAAAAATATATCATATCCTGAAGATAAGGTCAGGGGGAAGGAGGGAGGGACGGTTGAAGACAAATGAAGTAGAGCTACTCAGATGGAACATTATGGTGAGTACATAACGTCTTTATCTGAAGTAGTTTACTTCATTTGCTCTTCAACCTGTAGGACAGAGACCCAGCTAACTAGTTCTTGGGTGGCCCTCATGGAAGGATGTTCCAGAGCACCGCAGAGCCAAAGGATGCTCTACTCCTAGAGACAATGTCTAATTTGTAATGCGAGATAAAGGTGTGAGATGAAGCCCAAGTGGCAGTTGAACAAATGTCATCCAAAGATACTCTAAACCAAAAGACCACTGATGTAGCCATAGATTGGGTCGAATGAGCCTTCACTTTTCCTGGTAGAGGCAGACACCTCTCTGAGTAAGCTCGGTCAATGCATTGTGAAATCCAGTGAGCAACTGTCACTTTTGAGACTGGTTTACCAAAGAAGGGCTAAGACACAAAAAGTTGATCCGACTTGTGGAAAGGTTTGGTCCTGTGAAGGTAAAACTTCAACTGTCTATGTACATCAATTAAATGCAATTTATATTCCCCCTTGTTTTGGTAGTTACAAAAAAAAGACTGGCAAGTTTATAGTCTGGTTAATATTGGCTTCCGAAGCTACCTTGGGAAGGAAATAAGGGTTAGTGTGAAGCGACACCCTATCTTTATGTAAAATCATGTAGGGCACTTTGATTGAAAGAGCGTGAAGCTCCAATACTCTTTTGGCGCAGGTAATGGCAACCAGGAAGGCAGATTTCCATGTCAAAAATTTCAAATCTACCAAAGCTGCAGGCTCAAAACGGGGAGAAACTAATGCCTGCAACAACAGGGTAAGGTACCATGGAGGGATAGGATCCTTTATGGGTGGTCTAAGAAGAAAAGCACCTTTAAGAAAAGTCTTGCACAGTTTAGAGGAAGCCAATGAAGACATATTAATCCCCACATGAAAATTAGATATGGCTGCCAGCTGAACCTTGCCAGTAGAACTGTCATCCTGTTGAAAAATGTTAGCCAGAAAATCTAGAACTGCCGACAGAGGTGCTGTAAAAGGATCCAAGTACCGCTGAGTGGTCCATATAGAAAAACGTTTCCATTTACTATGATAAACTTTCCTGGCAGAAGATTTGTGAGCCACTACCAGGATGAATTTAACAAGGGATGACAAACCAGGAGTACTAATAATCATGGGAACCAGAGCAGCCAAGCCGTGAGCTTCAGACTGTCCAGATCTGGGTGTGGAATCCCGAAGGGTACGAGATAAGATCTGGAACTGGATCCAGAGTCCATGGTGAAACACTAAGGGAAACCACATCTGTCAAGGCCAGAATGGGGCTATGAGGATCACAGTGCTCCCCAGCCTTTGGGCTTTCTGTAGAAACTTCGACATGAGGGGAAGAGGAGGATATACATAAAGAAGAATGGGAGGCCAAGCATGAAACAGAGCATCTCTGGGGGTTCCCCCGGCGGGGGGTTTAGAGAGAAAAATTCACTGCACTTCACATTGGAATGAGATGCGAAGAGGTCACAGCAAGGATGACCCCACTCTCGAAAGATCTGATCTGCTACTGAAGGATTCAGAAACCACTTGTAAGACATCAGGATAGATCTGCTGAGCCTGTCTATTAGAATGTTGGACCGTCCCGGAATGTGCGTTGCCACCAAAAAATGGCTGGTGGAGATTGCCCATTCCCCACACTCTCATAGCTTCTTGGCACAGGGGATAAGATCTGGTTCACTCCTGTTTGCTGATATACCAGACCACTGACATACTGTCTGTCTGAATTGCAATTGTTCCTAGAGAGAGATGAGCATGAAGGGTCTGCAACGCAAGAAGAACTGCTCTCATCTCTAAAACATTGATATGGAGATAGGTCTCGGACAGGGACCACGTGCCTTGGACTGTCCTTCCCGAACAGTGCCCCCCCACCCCAGAAGGGAGCCATCTGTGGTCACCGTGGTTTTGGGCAAGGCAGGTTGAAACAGGCGTCCCTTGAGGAGATCCAGAGACTGAATCCACCACTAAAGGGAGTCCCTGCATGCTTTCGAGATTTTCACTGGAAAGGACAAAGGGAGGTTTAACAGAGACCACTGAACAGCCAGTGCCCACTGTAGTACTCTCATATGGAGACATGCCATAGGAAGAAGAGTGATTATGGCCACCATAGAACCTAATGCCCACAACATTGCTTCGGCTGATGAAGACTGAGTCTGAAGAATGTGTAGGATGTTCAACCTCAGATTGTGCAACCTGTCTGACATGAGGAACACCCTTGTTTGTATTATGTCCAGATGTGCCCCAATGAAGTCCAACACCTGAATCAGGAGTAAGGCAGATTTGTCCATACTGATTGTGATGCCCAACTTGTTGGCTAGCCAAAGAAAGGAATCCCTCGCTTGACAAAGTAGATGCTCTGAAGGGGCAGTAAAGAACCAATCGTCCAGGTACGGAAAGAACTAAATGCCTTGAAGCCTCAGGTGAGCCACTACTATTCACCATTACTTTGGTGAACACCCGGGGGGGGGGGGCTGTGGTGAGACCAAAGGGAAGGGCTCGAAATTGGTAATGATTGGCTCCCAGCCGGAAGTGAAGGAACCTCCAGGAGCACCTGTTCATCTTCATGTGGTAGTATGCATCCTGGAAATCAATTGAGCACATCCAGTCTCTGGCCTGCAGATAGGGCAAGATAGAATGAATTGTGAGCATCCAGAATTTTGTCTTGCTTATAGACAGGTTCATTTGGGACATATCCAAAACTGGTCGAGGTCCCCCGTATTCTTTGGCACTAAAAAGAACCTGGAATAAACCCCGGATCTGGAATGGTCAGGGGGACCGGCTGGATGACTCGCTTTCATAGTAGTGATTCTGTTTGCACTGCTGCCTCCTCCCACTGCATGGGTGGAACATCTGGGAGGGCTTTGTTGGATGGGGGAGGTTCTTTGAAAGGGCCGAAATATCCTCTGGATATAATTCGCAACACCCACTGATCTGTTGTAATGGACTCCCAAGCTAATGGGTGTAGTGACAAATGGCCCCCAACTGCCTCCAAAGATGGACAGTTGGGCAACCCCTCAGGGCTGCTGCACGAGTTTGTCTGAGAAAGGTTCTCGGGACCCATAGTACTTAGGACCCCCTCTGCCTCTAAGGCGGTGTCTGTCAAATCCACCTCTGCCTCTGGGGGACAGCGAGTCTTGAGCATCCCGAGAAAACACCCGAGACTTACAGAACTACATCTTCTTCTGGCCTCGTTGGTTCCTGGAAAAGGACCTCTGAGGTGGAGAGTAGCAGATCCCGATGGCAGACCGTGTCTTCTCATCCTTCTCACTCTGGATCAAGGTCTCTCTGTCTTCCCAAAAACAGAACAACAATCATAAGAGGCATTTGGAAAAGACGCCTGAAGGGCTCTGAGAATTGACATAAGTGGAGCCAGGCATGACGCCTGATGGCAACGCTTGTCCCCACCGCCCATGCGGCTCACTCTGTGGTGTGGGAGAGCAAACGTATGGACGTGTTGGCTAAGGGTGGCCATTTGAGCATCGAAAGTCTTCCTGTCATCTGCTGACATGGACCCTGGGGTAGACTCCATGATTTCTTTAACTAGATCTCTCTGGAGTCAGATAACATGCACCAAATAGTTCAGTGCCCTCATGGAGAAGGTTGCTGAAGCATAAGCTTGCTTCCCAAAACAATCCAACGTCCTTGACTCCCAGTCAGGAGGATAGACCATGGAGCTCTCCTGTGCAAGCTCCTTTTTGGTGGCCGCTGACACCATCGTAGCACTGATAGGGGACCCCTTGTGCCAATGCAGCTTGTCTGTGGGTGGGCTTAAAACCTTTTCTGGATGCTTTGGTATTGGCTCTACAGTGTCTGGCTCCTTCCAAGCCCTAAATGGTATTAACTCCACAAGTGGATCGGCTGGAGGGGACTCCCAAGAAGTAGATGGGCCTGAGCCAAATGCCTCCAGAAACACGGACTCGACGGAGGTTGGTTTTAGGGCATACCACCCCACCCCCTTTGGCGAAGGATCTCCATAATGTCTCCAAAGGAGACATCCTCATGGGGTGACCTTGGGGAACCTGCCCCTTCATCCAGGTCCATGTCCTCCATGAGGAACTGTGGGGGAGAGTCCAAGCGTCTCCTCTTGCAGGTATGTTTGCGGGGGGGGGGGGGCTTCCTCAGGGGGACTGCCTGGGAAGGCCACGCAAACGGGTTGTTCCAAGAGTGGAACTGCCTGGGTCACTACAGCTATGGGCTGCCCTTGAGAGAGCAAGATGGTCGGAACCACACTCAAAGCCAGGGGGTCTGGACGGATTCTGAGGACGAGACAGTCTGAGGCCTCAACCCTGTGAGAACCCTCTCCACCACGTCGAATGCAGAGGAGGAACAGTCCTCCTGGACAGAAAAAGCAGAAGCTGCTCACCCTTGACCCGACAGGGAAATTGGAGCCATGCCTGCTGGAGCCGAGAGGTATGCTCCTCTATTACAGACTCAGAGCAGAGAACACACCCTCAGACTCAACCCCGAGGGTCCGGCTCCAACAGCTCGGAACTGAACTGGTCAGATCTGACACACTCAAGGAAACCACCAGCGTCGAGGTACAGGGTGCCATCGGTGCTGACCCCTCGACTCAGACCGTCCTCACAGCCAACGACTCTGAAACCGAAGGTCGGATCTGAGAATGAATAATAGGATGGAACATGGGTAGAAAAGGAGCGTGCTCCGTGGGAGATGGCCCCAGCAAGACCCCCATCTGAATTTGATTGTGGATGAACCCCAACATCATCTTGTCCATCTCTGCTTCTGAAAGGCTCTGTGTGGAGCGGGAAGGACGCCGCCGAAGGAGGAAGAGAGTGCCAGTGGCATGAGGGGGACCTAGACTGTGACTGGCTAGTTGGAAGCTCGGGCTCAGATGAAAACGTCTGAGCCGAGAGGAAGCAGGCCTAGAGACAGGCTTTGTCTTCTGCGGTGGACTGGCCTGCGACAAGCAGTTGGGGGATTGTTTGTGAAGCCAGTCCTTTTTAGATTTACCCCCCTTCCTGGGCCTCTTGGTGGGAGTGGGAGTCCCAGAGGCTGGGGAGGAAGGAGAAGCTGCAGCAGCCACTGTGCATGGGATGAAGGGACCGTGGTCCTAGCAGAAGAGGGCAACATGCCCTTAAGGATCAATTTGTCCCACCTGTCCTTAAGTGCTCTGGGGTTAAACCCAGCACAAATAGGACAGGGGGACCAGAGGTGAGCAACCCCCAAGCAAACCACGCACATAGTGTGGCCATCAGCTGGTGAAAGCTTATAGCCACACTCTGTGCATTTTTTGAACCCAGGCTTCGGGTCTCAGCTGTCCTGTCAGCCAGTTCACTATCCACACACACACACACACACACACACACACACACACACACACACACACACACAGTCAGAAAGGAAAATATAGGAAAGAGAAGATAGAAGAGGCCTACTACTACTTTTACTTTGTTTATTTTTTTGTTCACTAGCTACAAAGAAACCCTGGGAGGTGATAGACTGGTTTAAGAGAGAAAAAAAGAAAGACAAAATAGCTAAGAAACAGACCAAAATGCAACCTGACCAAAATGAAAACACTGGAGCTCAGTGACCACCCTGCATACACAAAGATGGCAAACGAGATCTGTGGGAAGGGAGACAGGGAGGCATTATGGGTAAGGGGAGGTGTTTGAAGCTCAGAGCAATAGCTGGAAAATGCAGCCGTGTCGGATCTGAAGACACAGAGGTTGAAGAGCAAATGAACTAAACTACTTCACATCTAAAGTAATTCCAATGAGAAAACCTTAATGGTACAACTTGGACAGTCCCAAGAATTTCTTAACTTTTAAATAAAAGTTTTACTATTTCAGCATACTCGTACCAAAACTTAATTCATTAAATCCAAAAGACTTCAAAGTTGATGGGTCTGACAGAAATGAAGATTAAACTGCACCAGACTATTGGGAGCTATCTTTCAACCAATGCCTATGTCCCCACTGGGAAGAGGGTGGATGGGCAAAAGGCCAGGAAAAGGTATGACTCTGATGGAGTCAAAAATCAGTGCAGGCAGCAGCATATGCAGCTGGGCCAGCATTTTCAGTACTGAAGTTGAAACTGATGCCATCTCATGGTTGACGGGATCAACCTCAAAGGCACAAGACTGAGTCTGGTTACGGCCAACAATAGCAAAAGATCAGATCTGTGTCTGACCCTAAGTTCTTACCCAACTATGAAGACCAACAGACTAGATGACCGTAAGACTAACACCAAGGACATCAGTCCCAATGCCTGGAAGGCCTACCTTGGAGATATCAGCAATATCCTTGAAAAATTGGGGCTAATTCCAATAGTCTGACCCAAAGCCATAGGTATAAAAGTCTTCCCAGAAACACCAGGATTGATATCAATACTGTTTTCGGTGGTGGGGGGGGGGCTTGACTTCAGATGTGCCAACCCAAGGGACTGCAATCCAAAAACAGACTCTGCAAACTATGACCATATTCCATTCAATACTGATATATGAAATTTGAAATTTAGTTTCATTAGAAATGGTTCCTGGAAGAGGACTGAGCAGAACAACCTGGAATTTCTTGCAGAACAAACTTGACAAGGGGGAGAATGTGTCCTTTTGCCTTAGTACCAAAGGGATAATGGCCTAGACTCATGTTTTTCTGGACCTCATAAAATGCCTTCACTATCTTTTCAAAGTTAATCTTAGTGGGAATAAAAAATATTTATGAGACTATTAAAATATGGTTGATGAAGGCTTACACTGAGAAACTTTAACCATAAAAATGGGTGTGCAAAACGTGCGACAACTTGTAAAAACAAAAAAAACAAAAAACAGGCTAAAAACCAACTCCAAGTTTATTAGAACAGTGACATAGCTCCATAAAGTTGAACACTTTCATGCTTCACTTGACTTCTTCAGAACTAAAGAATATGTTAGTTCCTATGCTCAAAACATGGAACAAACAATTATACAATAATACAGTTAAACAATTAAGCAATTATAAGGCCATCATCCAATGAAAATCTGAACGATTTATAAATGCAACATACGAAGAAAATAAAAAATGAAAAGGTAAAAAATAAATTTAGAATCATAGCCACACATTTAAGCTCAGAAATAAAGAAAATATATAATATAATACTTTTATTTATTTTTTATTTTTATTTAACATTTGTTTACCGGGAAAGTCCGACTTGGAACCAAGCCAATTTTCAGTGGAGGCCCGGGGAGAAACACTCCAGATGCATGTCTTTGTAATGTGGGAGGAAACCAGAGTAGCTGGAGAAAAGTCACACAAATGCAGGGAGGGCATGCAGACTCCTCACAGTAGGCACTCCAGCCGAGAATTGAACCGGAGAACCTCTTAATATAATATAATATAATTCATAGTCTGGCTGCTCTCATTCTTAACACTAAATTGATAGAGATATAATCAGTCAAACCTGGTTTTTGAGTGGCATCCAGTCTAAGTTGCCAGAGGAGTTCCTTGTATTCCAGTTTACTTTCCCATGCTCCCCTCTGGCATCATGTGGGACAATTTCCAGTATTCCAAAAACAAATTTCTTAAAACCAGTGCAAATTAATGTCTTTATAGGGCATTGTTCAGGTTAGTGTTTCTTACATCGCATCAATGTTTGTATATTCTTTTCACTAGCTTCCTTTCTGTCTCCTACATAAAAGGAAAGGCAATGGTTACACAGTGCAATATATACATCCCCCTCTATTCTAAATATGATTTTTGTTCGACTAGTGTTACTTAGAGAGATTTCCTGGTAGTCCACAATATATTGGCAGTAGTTACAACTGCCACATTTGGTAGTAGCTAACTTGACCTCATGTACACTTCTCTCTAACCTTTCCTTATTATTATTATGAACCTTATATATAAAAGTAGGTTTATGCCCGCAGTGGTGGTGCTGCGGTAGCATTGTCGCCTCACAGTAAGACGCTGTCCGGTTTGATTCTCAGCTAGGGCATCTTCTTCATGGAGACATGCGTGAATGGGCATGCCTTCATTAAGGTTATGCATCAGGGCTGGTAACTCGGCACGTAAAAATCAACTACCAATCATTAGCGGACCAGAGTTCCGCTGTGGCAACTCCTAACTGGGAAAAGCCAAAAGACACAACAACATGGAAAAGTAGGTTTATGTTCCAAATGGCTGTATAGCTCTTCATCCGTTTAGCGCAATTGTGGTGTGTTATCTGCTTCACTCTACTGGTGAAGCTATCAAAGTTGATAGTCATCCCTTGGCCCAAGTGTGGTGTGTTATCTGCTTCACTCTACTGGTGAAGCTATCAAAGTTGATAGTCATCCCTTGGCCCAATTGTGGTGTGTTATCTGCTTCACTCTACTGGTGAAACTAACAAAGTTGATAGTCATCACTTGGCCCAATTGTGGTGTGTTATCTGCTTCACTCTACTGGTGAAGCTAACAAAGTTTATAGTCATCCCTTGGCCCAATTGTGGTGTGTTATCTGCTTCACTCTACTGGTGAAGCTATCAAAGTTGATAGTCATCCCTTGGCCCAGTTGTGGTGTGTTATCTGCTTCACTCTACTGGTGAAGCTATCAAAGTTGATAGTCATCCCTTGGCCCAATTGTGGTGTGTTACCTGCTTCACTCTACTGGTGAAGCTAACAAAGTTGATAGTCATCCCTTTGCCTAATTGTGGTGTGTTATCTGCTTCACTGTACTACTGACGCTATCGAAGTTGATAGTTATCCCTTGGCCCAATTGTGGTGTGTTATCTGCTTCACTCTACTGGTGAAGCTATCGAAGTTGATAGATATCCCTTGGCCCAATTGTGGTGTGTTACCTGCTTCACTCTACTGGTGAAGCTATCAAAGTTGATAGTTATCCCTTGGCTCAATTGTGGTGTGTTATCTGCTTCACTCTACTGGTGAAGCTATCGAAGTTGATAGATATCCCTTGGCCCAATTGTGGTGTGTTGTCTGCTTCACTCTACTGGTGAAGCTATCGAAGTTGATCGTCATCCCTTGGCTCAATTGTGGTGTGTTATCTGCTTCACTGTACTGGTGAAGCTATCGAAGTTGATCGTCATCCCTTGGCTCAATTGTGGTGTGTTATCTGCTTCATTCTACTGGTGAAGCTATCGAAGTTGATAGTCATCCCTTGGCTCAATTGTGGTGTGTTATCTGCTTCACTCTACTGGTGAAGCTATTGAAGTTGATCGTCATCCCTTGGCTCAATTGTGGTGTGTTATCTGCTTCATTCTACTGGTGAAGCTATCGAAGTTGATCGTCATCCCTTGGCCCAATTGTGGTGTGTTATCTGCTTCACTCTACTGGCGAAGCTATCGAAGTTGATCGTCATCCATTGGTAGAACTTTTCATTATTTTTTTCGTTAGGTGACCTTACACTGTTCAGTTGGTCAGGTTTATCTAAGATACATTTAAATCTCAAATCCCTGTTCTTCACCACTTGGGTCCTTAATGATTTCAAAAGGTCCAGGGGGTATGCCTGGTCCAAAAACATAGACTTCATTCTATCAAGTTCTCCCTCAAGGAGTTTCCCATCAGAAACCATCCTGGCAGCTCTAATATACTGCCCCTTCACTGAATTTTTCTTGCAGTATATAGGGTGATTGCTAGTGTAATGAAGGTAACTGTTAGAAAACATCTCTTTTCTACATATACTAGACACCAACACCCCATGGTCAACTGTCAACTGAGCATCCAAAAAATATGTACCTTGTTGGTTATGGCTTTGTGTAAACATCAAAAAAGTTGTGGTGTTGGTTAAATAATCTACAAATAAATCAATTTCTGTAGGGTCTGTCTTCCAAGTAAAAAAAAAAAAAACATGTCGTCCAGGTATCTAGCATAGGTATCTAGCATAGAATGACCAGTTGTGTGTGAGGTCTGAGTTAAGAACAAATTTTTTTCTCCCAGGCCAGCATAACAATGTTGGGGAAAATGGGGGCACATGCCACTCCCATTGCTGCCCGATTCACTTGTTTGTAATATTCACCCTTAAAAAAGAAATTTGTTTTTCAACACCATATCCATCACCTCTACAAGGAAAATTACCTCAGTTTGTTGTAGGGAGTGATGTTCCAAAATAATTTCCTCAAACCACTCCAGCCTTATATCATGAAGGTTACTTGAAAAAAAAAGGTCCACCACATCCACAGTAAGAAAACTGGTACAGTCCTTTATAAGATTATTATTTAATTTAACTAAAAGGTCCCAAGAATCCCTTAAAATGTTAGGATAGTGGTTCAATAAGAATTTCAGTTTCCTATTGATACAGCCAGACTGCTAAAGGGTAAGTCGTGGAACCCTGGGCCACCACAATTAACCTGTAAGTTGGGTCCAGTACATCCTTGTGTACCTTTAGGATCCCAAACACTGTAGGGGCTCTTGTATAAAAAATCATAAATCTCTGATGTGATGGTACCTTGGAAGAGGGCATCTTCCAAAAACAGGTCTATGTTTCTGTATGCTATGTTGATCTCATTTTTAGAAACTATTGTATAACGAGAATCATCCATATGCATGTTCTAGATTTTATTTACATAATCCACTGTGCGGCAATCATAACACCCCCACCCCCTTTATCCAGTTTCACAACTTGGATAAATGTGTCTTTAGATAGTTCCTCTAACAGGATTCTTTCATCCTGAGTTAAATTATCAGTATTCCAATTTCTCTTTCGGTATAAGGAATAAAGATCCCTTTCACATACTTTCTCAAAAGTATGTAGGGTCTTGTGTAGAGGTGGGTTAACCATACTTTTTTCTTTATATGGGATGTAACTTGGGAATTATCCTCATCTCTATTCATAAAAGATACATTCAATTTCCTTGTAAACAACGTTAAGTCCAAAACTACTTCACTAATATTACCTTTATTCTTAGGAACAAATTTAAAACCCATTTCAAACAAACAAAAATATATCAAGTCAAGACTTAGGTCAGTGTAGTTAAAAATGTGAAAACCTTTGTGCTCTAATATTTTACTATCATGTAGGACCCAAAAAGCCTCAGTTATATTATTCTCTACCTGTTCTGGGTTACTCCGGTTGTAAAGCCTCTCCTCCTGGAGTTCATCATCCTTCCCTGTCCTCTGCACTGGTTTGAAGTTGGTACGGGGCCTCTCCCCCTCTGCTCCCTGATCCTCCCTGATCTTCTGAGCTGTGGGGAATTGGTCCTGTGGTGGTCTCCTTAAAGGGATGTCTTCTTCTTTTAATAGCTCTCTGTTGTCATCTGTATCTAAATTACTAAAACCCACCTGTGCTTCCCCCTTATCTTCCTAAGCCGTAATGTTAATAGACACGGGGCAGGCTCTTCTGTTTTTATATTCATTACTATCTATCACAAGGTTTTTGTCTTTTTGTCCTGACCAGCATGATCATCCATAAACTTAAAAATGTTATTGTAGTTTTACAACAAATCATTAGTAATAGCTTGTTTGAGAGCAGTAACTTCACATATCAATGTCTCAATTAGACCCACAATAAACTTAATAATAAATTCCAGTAACTCTATACCTTGTCTATTAAATATGTCAACTAAGGCAAAATATTCTTTAGAATGATCAATAACTCCAAAGAGAAGTTTGAAAAGCCATAATCCCCTTTGGAACATGCCCACGTTTAATGCAGTCTTTTAAACAGGCATTGTCTATCTGTACGGAATATGCCGCCATTTAATGCACTCTTTTAAACAAGCATTGTCTATTTGTATGGAATATGCCGGCATTTAATGCACTATTTTAAACAGGCATTGTCTAATTGTATGGAATATGCTGGTGTTTAATGCACTCTTTTAAACAGGCATTGTCTATTTGTACGGAATATGCCCACATTTAATGCACTCTTTTAAACAGGCATTGTCTATTTGTATGGAATATGCCGGAGTTTAATGCACTATATTTGTAAAGTTCTTAGTTTCTTTAATTTCCTTTCAAAGTCTTTAAGTCTCTGCTTTAAACAAACCTGCTTGTCATTCAATGCTCAGGGACCCACAGAAAAAAATAAATCCTGTACTTAACCAGTTGTTGAATTCATCCTGTCAAAAAGGGCTCCTTTCAGCTTGGCTACCATTCGTATAAACCCCACTAATTTCAGGAGCATTCAACTGTCCAATGTAAGGTCATCTAATGAAAAAAACTTTGATAGCTTCAACAGTAGAGTGAAGCAGATCATAAACCACAATTGGGCTATAGTTAAAATGGAGAAAGAGCTATACAGCCATTTGGGAGATAAACCTAATTTTATATACTGTATAAGGTTCATAATAATATTAAGGAAAGGTTAGAGAGAGGTGTACAAGGTTCATAATAATATTAAGGAAAGGTTAGAGAGAGGTGTACATGAGGTTAAGTTAGGTACTACCAACTGTGGCAGTTGTAACTACTGCCAATATATTGCGGACTACCAGGAAATCTCTCTAAGTAACACTAGTTAAACAAAAATCACATTTAGGAGAGGGGGCTGTAACTCAGCTGGCGTAGTATATACTGCACTGTGTAACCATTGCCTTTCCTTTTATGTAGGAAAGACAAAAAGGAAACTGGTGAAAAGGATACAGAAACATCTGTACGATGTAAGAAACGCCAACCTGATCAATGCCCTATAACGACACTCATTGGCACTGGTTTTAACAAATCTGCTTTTGGGATACTGGAAACTGCCCCACATGATGCCAGAGGGGGGGCATGGGAAACTAAATTGGAATACAAGGAACTCCTTTAGCTACTTAGACTGGATGCCACTCAGAAACCAGGTTTAAATGATTATATCTCTATCAATTCGGTGTTAAGAATGACAGCAGTGGAACTATGAATTCTATTATATTATAGATTTTCTTTATTGTGAGCTTAAATGTATGGTTATGGTTTTAAAATTTGTTTTATCTTTTCATTTTTTATTTTCTTCATATGTAGAGTTGTATTTATGAATTGTTCAGATGTTCATTGGATGATGGCCTTGTAATTGCTTAATTGTTTAATTGTATTACTGTATAATTGTTTGTTCCATATACTGAGCATAGGAACAACATATTCTTTAGTTCTGAAGTCAAGTGAAGGATGAAAGCGCTCCACTTTATGGAGCTATGTCACTGTTCTAATAAACTTGGAGTTGGTTTATAGCCTGGTGTCAGGGCTGACGTGGATTTTTTTGTTTTTTATTTTAAACTTTAAGTTTATTATTACATCTGAAACCGAAGAAACAGTGCCATTTCTAAACAGCTTTCTTCGAAAATACCCCAAAACACTTTTAGCCAGGAGTTCCAAGATCACAGAAGAGTAACAACAGAGGCAGTCCTCTCTGTTCTGGATTTATTTTAACTAGGACCTACAGATGAACCCATGGATTTGTCTATAACTCTGTGTTGTTACCTTTGTTACTCTGCTCAACTTATGCTTTCTCTTTTATTCCCTATCACTATCATCATCTCTGTTTTTCTGTGGGTATTTCAGCTCTTGAGCTCAATTTGGTCAACACTGAGAGGGAAATCAAAGCTGAACCATGGTCACGAGCAGACACAAAGCTTTGTTTTTCCCCCAAAATGTTATTCCAAAAATCATTGTAGTCAATAGTGGAGGACACGTGGAATGTCAGCTTATTCTGCATTGAAGTTTTATGCTCACATTTGTATTTTTTGAAGACTGTTCTATTCATGAGCAACAATTTTGCCAAACTCTTGGTATAGACTTCTCCATTGCTATATGGGAATAAAGCCCTGGATAAAACTCAGAAGACTTCATTTTAATTATTGGTTCAGGTTACTGCTCGGACTGGCATAGGGGATAATAGGAATGAAGAGACAAAATGTGCTCACCTCTCCTAGAGGAGAGGGATGAGTGTGCATGTCTAGGCATAAACTCTAATGTAGACCCACTGGCATAGACAAGCTCTTATGGGGTTTCTGTCTGTAAGAGGGCAGGGCTGTGGTTGCATCACACATGTAGGGTACAAATAAGACAGTGAGCTCATTACATGTTTTATGCAGGTGTAGACCCACTGGCATAGACAAGCCCTTATGGGGTTTCTGTCTGTAAGAGGCAGGGCTGTGGTTGCATCACACATGTAGGGTAGAAATAAGACAGTGAGCTCATTACATGTTTTATGGAAATAAAACAGTGAGCTCATTACGTGTTTTATGGAAATAAGACAGTGAGCTCATTACGTGTTTTATGGAAATAAGACAGTGAGCTCATTACGTGTTTTATGGAAATAAGACAGTGAGCTCATTACGTGTTTTATGGAAATAAGACAGTGAGCTCATTACATGTTTTATGAAAATAAGACAGTGAGCTCATTACGTGTTTTATGGAAATAAGACAGTGAGCTCATTACGTGTTTTATGGAAATAAGACAGTGAGCTCATTACGTGTTTTATGGAAATGAGACAGTGAGCTCATTACGTGTTTTATGGAAATAAGACAGTGAGAGCTCATTACATGTTTTATGGAAATAAGACAGTGAGCTCATTACGTGTTTTATGGAAATAAGACAGTGAGAGCTCATTACATGTTTTATGGAAATAAGACAGTGAGCTCATTACGTGTTTTATGGAAATAAGACAGTGAGCTCATTACGTGTTTTATGGAAATAAGACAGTGAGCTCATTACGTGTTTTATGGAAATAAGACAGTGAGCTCATTGCGTGTTTTATGGAAATAAGACAGTGAGCTCATTACGTGTTTTATGGAAATAACACAGTGAGCTCATTACGTGTTTTATGGAAATAACACAGTGAGCTCATTACGTGTTTTATGGAAATAAGACAGTGAGCTCATTACGTGTTTTATGGAAATAAGACAGTGAGCTCATTACGTGTTTTATGGAAATAAGACAGTGAGCTCATTACGTGTTTTATGGAAATAAGACAGTGAGCTCATTACGTGTTTTATGGAAATAAGACAGTGAGCTCATTACGTGTTTTATGGAAATAAGACAGTGAGAGCTCATTACGTGTTTTATGGAAATAAGACAGTGAGCTCATTACGTGTTTTATGGAAATGAGACAGTGAGCTCATTACGTGTTTTATGGAAATAAGACAGTGAGCTCATTACGTGTTTTATGGAAATAAGACAGTGAGCTCATTACGTGTTTTATGGAAATAAAACAGTGAGCTCATTACGTGTTTTATGGAAATAAGACAGTGAGAGCTCATTACGTGTTTTATGGAAATAAGACAGTGAGAGCTCATTACGTGTTTTATGGAAATAAGACAGTGAGAGCTCATTACGTGTTTTATGGAAATAAGACAGTGAGCTCATTACGTGTTTTATGGAAATAAGACAGTGAGCTCATTACGTGTTTTATGGAAATAAGACAGTGAGCTCATTACGTGTTTTATGGAAATAAGACAGTGAGCTCATTACATGTTTTATGGAAATAAGACAGTGAGCTCATTACGTGTTTTATGGAAATGAGACAGTGAGCTCATTACGTGTTTTATGGAAATAAGACAGTGAGCTCATTACGTGTTTTATGGAAATAAGACAGTGAGCTCATTACATGCTTTATGGAAATAAGACAGTGAGCTCATTACGTGTTTTATGGAAATAAGACAGTGAGCTCATTACGTGTTTTATGGAAATAAAACAGTGAGCTCATTACGTGTTTTATGGAAATAAGACAGTGAGCTCATTACGTGTTTTATGGAAATAAGACAGTGAGAGCTCATTACGTGTTTTATGGAAATAAGACAGTGAGCTCATTACGTGTTTTATGGAAATGAGACAGTGAGCTCATTACGTGTTTTATGGAAATAAGACAGTGAGCTCATTACGTGTTTTATGGAAATAAGACAGTGAGCTCATTACATGTTTTATGGAAATAAGACAGTGAGCTCATTACGTGTTTTATGGAAATAAGACAGTGAGCTCATTACGTGTTTTATGGAAATAAAACAGTGAGCTCATTACATGTTTTATGGAAATAAGACAGTGAGCTCATTACATGTTTTATGGAAATAAGACAGTGAGCTCATTACGTGTTTTATGGAAATAAAACAGTGAGCTCATTACGTGTTTTATGGAAATGAGACAGTGAGCTCATTACGTGTTTTATGGAAATGAGACAGTGAGCTCATTACGTGTTTTATGGAAATAAGACAGTGAGCTCATTACATGTTTTATGGAAATAAAACAGTGAGCTCATTACGTGTTTTATGGAAATAAGACAGTGAGCTCATTACGTGTTTTATGGAAATAAGACAGTGAGCTCATTACGTGTTTTATGGAAATAAGACAGTGAGCTCATTACATGTTTTATGGAAATAAAACAGTGAGCTCATTACGTGTTTTACGGAAATAAGACAGTGAGCTCATTACGTGTTTTACGGAAATAAGACAGTGAGCTCATTACGTGTTTTATGGAAATAAGACAGTGAGCTCATTACGTGTTTTATGGAAATAAGACAGTGAGCTCATTACGTGTTTTATGGAAATAAGACAGTGAGCTATTACATGTTTTATGGAAATAAGACAGTGAGCTCATTACGTGTTTTATGGAAATAAAACAGTGAGCTCATTACATGTTTTATGGAAATAAGACAGTGAGCTCATTACATGTTTTACGGAAATAAGACAGTGAGCTCATTACGTGTTTTATGGAAATAAGACAGTGAGCTCATTACGTGTTTTATGGAAATAAAACAGTGAGCTCATTACATGTTTTATGGAAATAAGACAGTGAGCTCATTACATGTTTTACGGAAATAAGACAGTGAGCTCATTACGTGTTTTATGGAAATAAGACAGTGAGCTCATTACGTGTTTTATGGAAATAAGACAGTGAGCTCATTACATGTTTTATGGAAATGAGACAGTGAGCTCATTACGTGTTTTATGGAAATAAGACAGTGAGCTCATTACGTGTTTTACGGAAGTAAGACAGTGAGCTCATTACGTGTTTTATGGAAATAAGACAGTGAGCTCATTACGTGTTTTATGGAAATAAGACAGTGAGCTCATTACGTGCTTTATGGAAATAAGACAGTGAGCTCATTACGTGTTTTATGGAAATAAGACAGTGAGCTATTACATGTTTTATGGAAATAAGACAGTGAGCTCATTACATGTTTTATGGAAATAAGGCAGTGAGCTATTACATGTTTTATGGAAATAAGACAGTGAGCTCATTACATGTTTTATGGAAATAAGACAGTGAGCTCATTACGTGTTTTATGGAAATAAGACAGTGAGCTCATTACATGTTTTATGGAAATAAGACAGTGAGCTCATTACATGTTTTATGGAAATAAGACAGTGAGCTCATTACATGTTTTATGCAGGTGTAGACCCACTGGCATTGACAAGCCCTTATGGGGTTTCTGTCTGTAAGAGGCAGGGCTGTGGTTGCATCACACATGTAGGGTAGAAATAAGACAGTGAGCTCATTACATGTTTTATGCAGGTGCATACAGGCATGTGCAGAGATGAAAGGACATACAGCAAAAATCCAGTCCCCTACAATAAGGACAAAAGCTCAAGTCCATCAGTCTCTAACCATGAAAAATGAATGTGCAATAGGGCTCTTGTACTACAGAATGAAAGGGTACAGTGGGTGGAATGGGATGAGTTAGATGGATGGTTTGGGCCCTCCAAAAATATGTCCTAAAGTAACGTTGGAGAATAAAAGGTAACCAGAATCACAAAATTAAATAATTTATATGTTTTTGCATGCATCAATCCATGCCCCTCGTGGGAAAACTGCATAACACCCAAAAATCATTGATGTCAATTAAGGGTGATGCTAGGTCAGAACACTACAATCTCTTCCTCCTGTGCATGATGGGTAAAATGGCTGGGATGAGTAAAGTTTCCAATACCAAGCACAAGGCAGACTGGTGACATCGGTCATGGCTGTCAATGAGCAGGGGCATCCTCATCTCATCCTCGTTACTTTAGTTTAAAATAGTTGTTCTGGAGCTTTTCTCCCCAAGCCTCCGCTGAAAAAGGGCCAATTGCAGCTCAGTCGGACTACTCATGGTCAACAAATGTAAAATAAATAAATAAAATCTCAGATTAGTTATTTAGTCTTCATACAGTGAATTACTGAAGTAGGAAAACATGTTTTGATGTCTTGAAAAACCTTCCTAAATGCATTTTTTGAGGTCATTTTATTTTCTACTTTTAGGCCAGTCCAGGAATTAAGGATATGCAAGTTTGAAGGTGAGACAGGGATATTTCCAGCATTACAGGATGCAGGGTGAGCTTGCCCCTCAAAGACAGAGTGGATGCTTACAGTTTGAGATGTGTGTGCATGAGCTCGCTGCATTCAGACTTACAGTGCAGAACGATTCTTTAGTGGAGGAGCAGCCATGCTTATATATGGTTGTTAACACTGCAACAGCTATTTTATGTACATGTGTACAGTAATGCAAACCATACACACTATGTGCAGAACTGCAGACAAACAAGTCAGTAAATTTATGTAAGTAGGTGCACATGTGGAAGATGGCAGGTAGTTTACAGAAAAACTCCACATTCTTAAGGTACAGTTTCTATTATTACAAATGTCTATTTTGCAGGTACTTAGCAATACATTAAATATAACAATGAATATTTACCTCTGGATATGAAAGCAAACTGTAAATGTCACGGAACACTTCCTCTTGAATAATAACCGCTTGTTGAGCTAGGGCGTATGCATCTAAGAAGTGGCGATGTTTCAGGTCTTCGTTAGTAGTGTGTTTAGCCAGAACCCTATAAAAAATCATATTGACGAGTATCTCTGAATAATATGCCACTAAATATTTATATACTCTGCAAGAGAGAGATATTACATGTGCTCTCACAATAACTTTGGATCTTTAAGACTGCCTTTAGCAGCACATCTTAATAACAGAGCTTGACATTATCAAAGGCACAATCGGTATTATCTAAGACAAAATCGCCAGCTATAGATTCTTCAGCTGCATGTCATTTCCTTGAACTGAGAGTCTTATCAAAACATGTAAACGTCTGCCATCCCACTGACAAAGGGACACCACATACAAGTGTGCTACTGGTGGCCTGGGATTGACTAATAACACAGAAAGCTGGAGGTCTGGCTAGGGAGCGTATGGTT
The DNA here is from genome assembly GCF_019279795.1 of Protopterus annectens. Taxonomy (NCBI): domain Eukaryota; kingdom Metazoa; phylum Chordata; order Ceratodontiformes; family Protopteridae; genus Protopterus; species Protopterus annectens. The sequence continues at coordinate 1,080,611,476 of NC_056748.1, forward strand.
AAATAGCTGACTGATAATTTACCTACCTTGGTGAAAGGACATGTATACTGTTGGGAGTGCACTTCTGTCTAAAAACGTCTGGAGAGCAGCATTAGTGAGCTGCAAGCTTGTGCACGTGAAATGAGGGAAAGGTAGATGAAAACTCATCATGTGCTGGAACGTGCATGCACACGTGATTACGTGAACGGAGGGAAAGTCATCTGAAAATTCATGTGCTGGAACATGCATGCACACATGATTACGTGAACTGAGGGAAAGTCACATGAAAACTCATGTGCTAGAACATGCAGGCACACATGATTACGTGAATGGAGGGAAAGGGAGATGAAAACTCATCATGTGCTGGAACATGCATGCACACATGATTACATGAACTAAGGGAAAGTCAGATGAAAACTCATGTGCTGGGACATGCATGCACACATGATTATGTGAAGTGAGGGAAAGTCAGATGAAAACTCATGTGCTGGAACAGGCATGCACACATGATTACATAAACTGAGGGAAAGTCAGATGAAAACTCATCATGTGCTGGAACATGCATGCACACATAATTACATGAACTAAGGGAAAGTCAGATGAAAACTCATGTGCTGGGACATGCATGCACACATGATTATGTGAAGTGAGGGAAAGTCAGATGAAAACTCATGTGCTGGAACAGGCATGCACACATGATTACATAAACTGAGGGAAAGTCAGATGAAAACTCATCATGTGCTGGAACATGCATGCACACATAATTACGTGAACTGAGGAAAAGTCAGATGAACTCATGTGCTGGAACATGCATGTACACATGATTATGTGAACTGAGGGAAAGTCAGATGAAAACTCATGTGCTGGAAAAGGCATGCACACATGATTACATGAACTGAGGGAAAGTCAGATGAAAACTCATCATGTGCTGGAAAATGCATGCACACATGATTACGTGAATTAAGGGAAAGTGAGATGAAAACTCATGTTGGAACATGCAAGCACACATGATTACGTGAACGGAGGGAAAGTCAGGTGCAAACACATCATGTGCTGGAACATGCATGCACACATGATTATGTGAACGGAGGGAAAGTCAGGTGAAAACTCATCATGTGCTGGAACATGCATGCACACATGATTACACTGCTGCATCCCTGCCCTTCAGTAGAACCTGTGGGCCATCCAAAAAATCCTTGTTGTGAGCTGATAATGTTCGTCCATGACACTAAATTTTCTCCCTTTCACATTAAAATGAATATGTTCTTGCCATGACCCCCTGACTGTTAGCTCCTGCTTGGGGGGTGGTTAGGAAGAAGTAAAGGTATCAGCAGCTAGCTGATGGCTGTTAAAGCAATGAAGACCACACAAAAAAATCTGTATTCAAACTTGGCCCCTTCCTCCATGATTGTAAACCTTGGGTATTGTGTTATAAAGTAAAAGGGTGTTCAGGGGTGGAGAGCTCTACGTAGGGTTATAGAACTGCACATCCACCTGCAACAAATACTTGCTTTTTACATGTTTTTTAAGGGCTCTTGTAATAGAATAGAGTTTGAAAAAAAATATTACTTCAATAAAATCAGATGAATCCTGATTCTTTAGTAGGCTTCCAACTGGTGCCACCTCTTTATCAACACCATCATGTTGGTCATGGCAATGTACAATGGATATCACCTCACCTGCATGCAATTGTCAATTCACTCATGCATGCATCCTTCTATTATAATAGCATGTTTCAGGTTTACTAAAAAAAGTCTGTTAAGCAATGTCATCCTTTGAGAAAAAAAAAAATCATTGGCCTTATATCATTTTCTATGCTAACCAGTGAGTTTATCTTCCACGTGGACAAGATTGCTCTCTTTAAAAAAAAAAAGCACTGCTATGTTTTTAATACTTGCAAGCTTTGGAATTCTAAAAATAATCAAAATAAAATACATCAAATTGAAAGTATCAAGTATCTAATTTTGTTAAAAACTTTCCTTAAGTGCACCATTCTTGGATTTGCCAGTACAGTAAACTCTCATTTAACTGGCACCCATGGGGATTGGTAGATGCCGGATAAAAAGAAGTTATGTATTCATCATAACGTTCCATGTTTGTTGTCCATAATCTCGCCGTCATTCTTGATGGTTGGGTTCGGAACTGAGCATCGCTTCCAACTTGGCCACATACTAAAGCCCGAGAGCTTTCACTGGCTCGAGGTTACACCCAATCCCAAGATGCCTAGAGGCAGTTACCCGGATCTCATTTTTAAGAAACCAATCACTAGACTATCTAACCCACCATAGTAAAAGGAACAAACTCTCTGCCTATAACTCATGAGGCATGAAGGGAATCAGAGAACTCATAGCCAGTTTCAAAAAAATTCCTCTCGATCCCCCAGGAAGGGGGAAGGAGGGCAGGATGCAAGAATGAAGGCAAGATTATGGACAACAAACATGGAACATTATGCTGAGTACATAACTTCTTTATGTTATGTTGTCCTATCTCGCCTTCATTCTTGATGGTTGGGACAGCGTCCCTAGCACCTTCTTTTTCGGGTGGCTCAAGGGAATAAACTCTTCGGAACAGTGGAACCAAAGGATGCCCTGTCTGGGAGGCCACATCTACTTTGTAATGAGTGATAAAAGTATGAGGGTTATCCCATGTGGCTGCAGCACCAATTGAATCTAAGGGCAGTTTGGCTTGAAAGGCAGTGGAGGTCGACATAGCTCTAGTTGAATGACCTCAAATTGTTCGTGGTAGCTGCTTATGTTAAGAGCTATACACATATGTGATGGTGTCTGTAAGCCATTTTGATAAAGTGACTTTTGAAACTGAAGTTCCTTTTTGTTTTCTGAGAAAGAAACAGTTGGTCAGATTTTCTGAATTCCTTTGTCTTATGTAAGTAAAACCGTAAATGGTAAAAATATTGTCTTCCCACTTAAGAACTTTAGAGAACAAGAGGAGGCTGGTTTGAAAGGAGGGAGAACTAAAGAAGCTAGTACCAAATTTAGATCCCAAGGAGGTGGTGGTTCTCTTATGGGAGGTCATAAAAGGAATTTACCTCTCAGAAAGGCTTTGCATAATCTGTGAGATACTATACTGGATCCCCATGTCTCCTACATGGTAGTTTGATATGGCAGCTAGTTGTACCCATATCATGGCTGCAGCTGCACCATGATTAAAGGTTTCTGTTAAAATTTCCAGAATTGCTGATATAGGAACTGTAAAGGGGTCTGTGTGTTTTTTGTCAGCCCAACAAGAAAATCTCTTCCATTTGCTCCCATAAAGTTTCCTAGTTGTAGTCTTGTGTGATGAAACCAGAATGTGTCACACTGCTGGGGATAGTTCTGGAAGCCTGGCTAAGATGGGAAGTGAAGCAGCCAAACTGTCAGCTAGAGGCTTTGAATACAGGGGTGGAGCGTTCCTGACTAATGTGTCACAAGATCCAGCACTGGGTCCAGGATCCAAGGCTCATCCTGAAGATGGGGCCACAGGAAAAGGAACCATATCTGCCAAGGCCAATAAGGAGCAATGAGAATTAGCCTGTGACTCAACTATTTGATTTTCTGGACAACTTTGGGTATTAATGGAAAGGGGGGAAATGCGTAAAGAAGTTCTGGGAGCCAATCGTGAACAAGTGCATCCTTGGGTGACTCCCCCACAGGGGGGATTAGGGCATAGTAGCTGCTGCATTTGGAGTTGATGGACATGGCAAAGAGGTCACAGCAAGGCTGGCCCCATTTGCGAAAAATATGGTTTGCAATTTCCTGTTTGAGGGACCACTCATGAGGCATAAGAATTGCCCTGCTTAACCTGTCCACTATCACGTTCTCATTGGATTTCCCCAAGATGTGCGTTGCAACCAGAAAACATTGAGAAGATTTTGCCCATTGCCAAACTCTTTGAACCTCTCGACAGAGGGGGTAGGATCTGGTTCCACCTTGTTTGTTGATGTATCACACCATGGACATATTGTCTGTTTGAATCGCAATCATACCTGTTGGGAGAGAGCGCTGGAATGATTGCAATACCAGAAGCGCCACTCTCATCTCTAGGACACTGATGCGAAAGTGGTACTCGTGTTCCTGCCAAGTCCCTTGGACAGTCTGTACCAGATAATGCCCGCCAACCCTATCTGGGAAGCATCCATGGTCACTGTAGCTACTGGTTGGGGAAGAACAAATGGTCTGCCTATCGTTACCTGCGTAGACTGAAGCCACCAATGTAGGTCCATCTTGCAGGTGTCTGTAATGAGGATCTTGTGTGACATGGGTAACTCCTCTATGGACCACTGAGCAAAGAGTAGCCACTGTAATATTCTCATATGTAGACGCGCTAGTGGTACTAATGTTATTGCCGCTGCCACTGAACCCAGAACCTTGAGGACAAACTTTGCCTGTGCTTTCTTCTTCATGAGCAAGATTGACACCTGATGGAGTGGCATTAGTACTCTATCATGAGGTAGCTTTAATATCTTGTCTTTTGTGTTTAAGTCTGCCCCTATAAAGGTAATATGCCATGAAGGCAACAAGGGATTTTCTCTAAATTTATGGTAATGCCTAGCTCTGTGCAGAGATGAATGGTGGTGTCCCTTTCCATGGTCAGTAGATGCTCGGTGGTGGCGGTCAGCAGCCAGTCATCTAAGTAAGGAAACACCCGGAATCCTAGATGCCTCAGGTGATCTGTGACTACTGCCATGCATTTGGTAAACCCTCTCGGGGCTGTAATAAGACCAAAGGGCAGAGCTCTGAATTGGTAATGACTGGCTTCCAGTCGGAAGCGTAGATATCTCCTGGATTACCTGTCCATCTTTTATGGTAGTACACATCCTGAAGATCTATGGAGCACATCCAAATGTCTAGGCCCAGAAAAGGGAGTATAGACTGCAGTGTCACCATCTGGAACTTTAGTTATGTACTTACCATAACGATAGATGTATGAGATCCATCTCACCTACATTCATAACTGATGGGCTCGGAGCCGAGAATCGGCTCCGACTCGGCCAATACACTAGCACGAAGTCTCTCATTGGCTGGGACAACCCCCTTATCCCAGGATGCACCACGCCCAAACCCCCAGATCTTGTTTGCCCCACAACAACTCACTCACATGTGCCACTCCGACTGTACAATAGTGTTTCCTCCAGATCCAACAGGTAGGAGGAAGGAGGGCAGGTACGTAAGAATGTAGACGAGATGGATCACATACATCTATCGTTATGGTAAGTACATAACTAAAAGATGTAATGCGATCCTATCTCGCCTACATTCATAACTGATGGGACAGCGTCCCTAGCACCTAGATCCTGGGAGGCTCACTGGAAAACACTCCTGGGCACTGTGGAACCAAAGGACGCCTGACCTCTAGAGGCCACATCCAGTTTGTAATGAGAAATAAAAGTATGTGGAGAAGCCCAACTGGCTACTGCACATATCTCATCCACCGACAGTCTGGCGTGGAAGGCCACTGAAGTTGCCATAGCCCTAGTAGAATGCGCTCTAACTGGAAATGGAAGGTCCCTTCCTGTTGATGCATAAATAAATGAAACACAATCCCTAATCCACCTAGCAATAGTGGTCTTAGTTACTGCTTTGCCAATCTTGTTATCTGCAAAGGCCACAAACAACTGGTCTGATTTCCTCTGCTGCTGTGTCCTATCCAAGTAAATCCTCAGTTGTCTATGCACATCCAACTGATGAAGTCTGTATTCTGCCTTGTTGGAAAATTTTGGAAAGAAAACTGGTAGCTCTATAGATTGCTGCAGACAAAGAGCAGAAGAAATCTTCGGAAGAAGTGACGGGTTTAGTCTTAGAGATACTTTATCCTTGTGAAAGATCAGATAAGGAGGCTTAACAGAGAGGGCTTGAAGCTCCGAAACTCTTCTGGCTGAAGTAATAGCCACCAAGAAGGCAGTCCTCCAAGATAAGAACTTTTGCTCACAAGTGGCCACCGGCTCGAAGGGATGAGACGTCAAGGCTCCTAAAACTACATTCAAATCCCATGGCAAAACAGGTTGCGACACCGGGGGGCGAAGCAACCAAGCTCCCTTAAAAAAGGCCTTACACAACTTATGACTCATGAGTGAAGGCTCAAGGGCAACATGATAATTAGAAATCGCTGCCAATTGGACTTTAAGCGTGGAGACAGCAGAACCCTGTCTAAAAAGAGCTGCCAAAAAATTTAATACTGTGGACACCGGGGCTGTCAGAGGGTCAAGGTTGTGCCGCTGGGCCCAAATGGCAAACCTTTTCCATTTATTAGAATATATCTCCTTAGTGGAAGCTCTGTGAGAAGAAGACAGAATCTGGACCACCTCAGGCGAAAAGATATGCTGTCTGACTAAGGTCGGAAGTGGAGCAGCCAAGCAGTTAGCTTGAGAGTTCGCAGTGATGGATGGGCCTGACCTGACTGAAGAGTCAGGAGGTCTGGAACTGGGTCCAGAATCCAAAGATCCTTCACTGCATACTTCCGAAGGAAAGGAAACCAAACTTGGCGGGGCCAGTGTGGTGCGATCAAAATCATGCTGCTTCCCAAGCAGATCGCCTTCTGAATCACCTTTGGCAGTAGTGGGACCGGAGGGAAGGCATAGAGCAGACCGATGGGCCAATTGTGGACTAGAGCGTCCCTGGGTGACTCCCCCTGGGGGGGAATCAGGGAGAAGAAATTGCTGCACTTCGCGTTCCAGGGGCTGGCGAAAAGGGTGCAACAGGGAAACCCCCACTTGGAGAAGATCCAAGCCGCTACTCGGTCATTCAGGGACCACTCGTCAGGCATCAGAATAACTCTGCTCAGCCTGTCTGCTATCACATTAGACTTCCCCAGAATGTGCGTTGCCACTAGAAATCTCTGGGAAGCGATCGCCCAGTTCCAAACTCTCATGGCTTCTCTGCAGAGAGGATAAGACATGGTCCTCCCTGCTTGTTCAGGTACCATACTACCGCCATATTGTCTGAGAAGATTGTGATACGGAAACACCTGGAATCCCAGACGTCTCAGGTGAGCAGTCACCACTGCCAGACATTTGTTAAACACCCTGGGGGCTGTGGTGAGACCAAATGGCAGGGCTCGGAACTGGAAGTGACTGGCTCCTAGGCGGAAGCGTAAATGTATCCTGGATGCCCTGTTTATCTTGATATGATAACAGGCGTCCTTGAGATCGATGGAGCACATCCATACTCCTTTTTCCAGCAATGGGAAAATGGATTGCAACGTGACCATCAAGAACTTGGACTTCTTTACAAAGCGGTTTATGTGGCTGAGGTCCAGAATGGGTCTCATATGTCCCCTGTTCTTTTTGGCACCAAAAATAACTGAGTAATTTCGTAATCCGGTCTGGTCTGCGGGGACTGGCTGGATGACTCCCTTTCCGAGCAGCTTTGCGACCTCTATGGCTGCTTGATCCCGTTGACTGGGTGGCACGTCCGGGATTTTCCTTGACGGTGGAGGGGGATGGAAAAAGGGAATGGTGTAACCTCTGGCGATGATATGAAGCACCCACTGATCCTGAGTGATGGAACCCCAGGCCCTTGGATGTGTCGAGAATCGACCCCCGACTGGCTCTGGAGACGCACAGTCGGGCAGTCCCTCAGGGACGCTGGAAGGAGGAACCACGAAAGGATTCGCGGTCTCCTGAGTTGCGGGGGCCTATGCTGCCTCTGGGGCAACTTTTTCCAGAATAATACCCCCCCTCTGCCTCTGGGGGGGGGTCACTCTGATGGGCAGGGAAGGACTTTTGGGACTTTCTGAACCACATCTTTCCTCCCCTCTGAGCCTTGGGATAAGGTCTCGAGGGAAGCGAAAAACGGGCCCCAACGGCAGACAAAGTCTTACCCTCCTGCTCACATTTAGTGAGTGTGTCTTTCACCTTGGGTCCAAACAGAGAAGACCCATCGAATGGAGCGTCGGTGAAGGAAGACTTGAACGCCTCCGCAAAGTGACACAAGCGCATCCAGGCTTGCCTCCTAAGGGCTACGCCCGAACTCGCTGCCCTACACGCCCCTTCGGCTGCATACGATATCAGCCTCATGGACGAGTTAACAATGGACGAAAGGGTAGACAGCTGGGCGTTGACAGACTGCATCAACGCCTCAGGCATGTTACCTGACAGGTATCTCCCAACTCCTTTATGAGATCCCTTTGGAGCCTCGAAAAGTGACATAAATAATTCAGCGACCGCAGGGTAAAGGTCGCTGATGTCAGGGTATGCTTCCTGTACCTATCCATGCTCCTGGACTCCTTGTTAGGAGGATGGATAGAAGTAGATGCCTCTGCCACATCTTGCTGGGTGGCAGATGCCACCACCATAGCATCAACCGGAACTCCCTTGGTTAGAAACTCCTTGCCAGGGGGTGCAGATAAAAACTTGTTGGGGCAAGAAGGAACTGGCTCCACAGAATCAGGGTGTTCCCACACCCTTCGACAAATAAGGTCCAGTAACTCATCAGAGGGTGGAGACACCCAGGAGGCGGAGGGTTGGGCTCCGAAGGCCTTGAGGAAGACCGATTCCTCCACGGAAGGGGTTTTGGATGGAAAGTCACCCCTCTGTCTCACGATCTCCAGGATATCGGAGAACGAGACATCGTCAGAGGACGACTTAGGGGACCCCTCTGCATCATCGAGGTCGGTATCCGAGGTGACAGAATCATCTGGGGAGTCTATGTGCTTCCTCTTGCACAATTTTATCCTGGGGGGCTCCTCAGGCACAAACTCTGAAGGCTCCTCGGAAAAAAGGGGACCACACAAGGAGGAATCCTCAGGCCTAGGAGCCACGCTGTCCGAAGACAGGGGGGCACCAGAAGCTCTAGCCGCCGTGTCTAGGGAAGGAGTCGCAGATTCAGGTGAAGTCACTAGAGACTTGGCCAGCACGCTCCTCACAGCCTCGAAGGTGGGCCCACCAGAATCTGAGGAGAGGCCCGTCCCCGAGACCATGACCGGTGTTGGGGTTCCCCTAGCCGAGGCGCCAAGAGGAAGACTCGGGGCCGAAACCAGGAGCCCCGACGAATCCCCCTCGGACCCGGCTGAGGACACCCAAGAACCAAAACCTCTGGAAGGCACAGAAAGGGTTGGAGCTGAAGACAGTGCTGACAGACTAGCAGTGGGTCTCGGGACCAACTCAAGGACTTCACCTGACTCTACGAACGGTATCGAAGGGGCTGACTCCAGGGCCAACTGGGCCAGAGTGGAAAATAATTTGGATAAGACAGGTGACTGGAGGAGCCCCTGGACCACCCTATCTACATCCGAGTCTGAAAGCCTGGAGGACCTGGAGGAAACAGAAGGGGGCTGAGAGACTTTTCCTATCAGCTCCGAAACAAGGCTAGGAGGCCGGCTCCAAATCGGCTCCAAAAGAATTGGGGCCGAAGCAGACTCGACCAGAACCGAGACCCCTTTTGGCGCCGACGGTTCAGGAGCCGACAAAACCGACCCCAGAGCAGAAACACTCTCCAGCGGCTCCGAGACCAATGGAGCCGACAAAGGAGACCCCGATTTAGACCCTCTATCCTGCGGCTCCAAAATCAGTGGAGCCGAGGAAGGGGACAGAGTACCTGATCTCTCATCCCGAGACTCCAAAAACAGTGGAACCGAGGAGGGAGACCCAGCTTTAGATCCTCTATCCTTCGGCTCTGAGGCCAGTGGAGCTGAGGAAGGGGACACAGATTTAGCCCTTTTTGCAGGCGGCTCAGACGGACTTGTCGGAGCTGAAGACTTCTTTTGCCTCAATTTCAAAGAGGGAGAAGAAGCCAAAGCTTCCTCGAAGGCTGGTTTGATGAGACCCTTCAGGATAAGCTTATTTTTCCTCTTGTGTAGGACACGAGAGGAGAAAGCATGGCAAACACTGCAAGACTCTTGCAAGTGTTTAGCCCCTAAACAATAAACACAGATGGCGTGGCCATCTGTCAGTAACATATTATAATTGCATTTCGAACATTTTTTAAAGCCCGATGGCTTATGTTCCTTTTCTTTGCCAGACATACTTACTGTAACACACTCAAAACACACAAGGAGGGAAGGGGGGAAGAGCTCTAACTTAAACGCTCTAAGAGATAGGGCAAAGGCCCTCTAACTCCAATGGGCCTAGCCCGCCAAACAGAAGGTATTACCACAACAATTCAAAAAGACAAACAGTGTCAATCACAATTGAACTAACAACCAAATAGCTATTAAAATAGCTGTTTGAGTATAAATTCTAAAGCTAATTGCCAAAAAGCGACCAAAAGGCCAAAAAAGAAGGGTACTTAGCCACAGCCAAGTCGAGACCACGTCGTTACTCTAGGAGCAGCAAACGAGATCTGGGGGTTTGGGAATGGTGCATCCTGGGATAAGGGGTTTGGCCCAGCCAATGAGAGACTTCGTGCTAGTGTATCGGCCGAGTTGGAGCCGATTCTCGGCTCCGAGCCCATCAGTTATGAATGTAGGCGAGATAGGATCGCATTACATCTTTGCTTTTATACAGACTTGTTCAGTTTGCTGAGATCCAAGATTGGTCTCCAGCCCCCTGTCTTCTTTGGAACTAAAAAAAACCTTGAGTAAATTTCAGATGCAATTTGGTCTACGAGGACTTCTTGGAGGACTCTTTTTCTAGCACCCTTTGGATTTCTAGGGTTGCTTGATCCCTTTGACTGGGTGGGTTGTCTGTGATTGATCTTGATGGAGGGGGTGAGGTGGAGAAGAGAAGGGTATGTTGTATCCCCTGGATATAATCGACTGTACCCAGTTGTCCTGAGTGATGTTGATCCAGGCCTTTGGGTACAGTGATAATCTGCCCGCCACTGCCTCCAGAGGTGGACAGGTGGGCCTTCTTTCATGAGCACTGGAAGGACCTGCCAGAGAACATATTGCTGTCGCCCTGGTTCTGTGGAACCCCTCTGCCACGAGCACAGCATCTTCCATTACTTTCCCCTCTTCCCCTGGGGGGAAAATTCACCATGTGCATCCGGCGAAGCTCTTTGGGATTTCTGGAACCACACTTTTCCACCCTTCTGCCCTTTGGGATAAGACCTGGTAGGGATGGAAAACCGTACTCCCACAGCAGACAGAATTTTTCCTAATTGTTCGTGCCTGGTAAGAGTCTCTTTAACCTTTGGCCCGAACAAAGATGTTGTTTGTCTTTCGGATTTCCCGCTAAGGGGTTGCCACAACGGAACTCTGGTCCACTAATGATTGGCAGTAGATTTTTACAGCTCGACGCCCAACCTTCAACAAAGGCACGCTCATTTACACACGCATGTCTTTCGAATGCTACCCAACTGCGGGGAGGACATGCAGGCTCCACACAGAAGGCACTCCCAAGCCAAGCCAAGAATCGAATGGGAGAACCTCTTGCTGTGAGGTAACAATGCTACCACTGCAGCATTCTAGCCCGAACAAAGATGAGCCGTCAAAAGGGTCATCTATAAAAGAAGACTTAAAAGGTTCAGCAAACTCGCAAAGGCACATCCAGGAACGCCTCCTCAGAGCTATTCCTGTGCCTGCTGCCCTACTCACTCCATCGGCTGCATAGGAGATGAGGCGCATGGATGAGTTTACTACAGAATTTAGAGTCACAAGCTGAGAGTTTACCTTGTCTGGCACCCCTGCAGCTGTAGCACCCTGGAGGGCATCTCCTAGCTCTTTCAGGAGATCCCTCTGAAGTTGGGTAAAATGAGATAAATAATTCAGCGACCTAGGAGTAAAGGCCGCTGAAGAGAACATAAGCTTCCCATATCTGTCTATCGTTCGAGACTCCTTATTTGGTGGATGGCCAGCTGAAGAAGTTTCAGCTTCAGCTAAATCCTTCTTGGTGGCCGCCGCCAACACCATAGCATCTACTGCGACATCTTTGGTTAAGAATTGTTTATCATCTGGGGCAGTAATAAACTTGTCGGGCCTCCTCAGAACAGGTTCCATGGATTCTGGAGAGCCCCACGCATTTCGACAGACTACGTTAAGGAGTTGGTCAAAAGGTGGAGACACCCAAGAGGTACAGGGTCAAGAGTTGAATGCCTCCAGGTATACAGACTCATCTTCAGAAGGTGAAAGGGCCTTCCAGCCACCTCTCTGCTTCAGGATCTCTAAGATGTCTGAGGAGGAGACATCCTCAGAGGGTGACCATGGGGACCCTTCTGAATCCTCTAAGTCCGTATCTGATGTGACAGTCTCAGGGGAGTCTAGGTGTTTCCTCTTACAGGTTCTCTTCTGAGGGACCTCCTCAGAGGGATACTCTGGGGAGGTTTCAAAACAAAGAGTCTCTCACCCATTGGGACATCGGCTCTCTACGCTTGGGCTTGAGGGATGGTGTTGAGGTTGACACTGGCCCTTTTGTGGGAAGAGTAGCTATGGCCAAGGGTAGAGCAGTGACGGGGGATAGCACACTCATCACCTCGAAGGCACCATGATCCTGGCCCAAGGGAGCGTCCGGCTCCAAGGAACCGGGAGACCTCCCTCACACCAAGGATGATGGCTCCGAGGCTGATGTGGGCATCAAACTCACCTGCGCCAAAGCCCTGAGTGGAAGAGTTGGCTCTGACAAGGGTCCAATTCAACTCTCCCCCCTGGAACCAACGGGGGCAGTGTCAGCTCCCAGATCTCTTGATGGAAGACAACAGCGATGAGATCAGAGAGGAGGTCAGAACCGAGACAACAGGGATGTTTTTTGTGTCAGACCATTCCACCACAAGGACCTCCAAGCACTCTGGTTCCGAACTCGTCTGAGGAGGAATGGATGGTAAGGTAGATTTGGTAGTCGGCTCCACGTCCTTCTGGGGTGGGGTCGAGAGAATTTTTGCTAGGGCCTGTGTCCAAAGCAACCTTCTAACTACCCGCTCCACATCATCGTCCGATAGGCTCTTGGATGATCGAGAGGAACAGGTGGATGATCTGTGGCGACCTGCCACCAATTGCAGCAGAGGAGAATGTGGCACCAAACAGACCGTCTCCTTTTTTGGCTCTGAGATGGTTCCAATAACACAGGTGGAAACGATGCAGACTTAGCCTTCTTGGAACCAACATACTTTGGATCTGAAGTAATCTGTTTGTTTTTAGGCTCCTGCAGGACCCTTGAACTAAAACCATGGCAAATAGAGTAGGAACCCGGCAGGTGAACGGCCCCCAAACAATAAACACAACTAGTGTGTCCATCTGTTATAGACATTTTTTGTGTGCAAGAACCACACTTTTTAAAACCGGACTGTCTATTCTCTTTAGTAGGATCTTCAGACATCCTGGAAATCAGTCACACCAGTACAAAAAAGACACACTACAAAGTATAGTCTACCTCAATAAACAAAACCAACACTACAAACGAGAAAGACCAAAGTTTTTTTTTTTGTTTTATTTTTAAAGAAAAAAAAGAAGGTTAGAGGGGAAATCTCTAAGTTAAAGGACAGACTCCTCTAACCAGAGGAGACACCTCTAAATTAAATGGTGAAACCTTCAAGGTTTAAGAAAATAAGAGGAAAGGATAGCCCTCTAACTAAAACGGGTTAAGCAAGAAGGGGGAAAAACGAATCCTCTAACTTAAATGGATTCAATTAAGAAGAAGCTAAATTTCAGCCGGGATAGGGGAAAGGCCTGGAAGAACGACAGCCCACACAGAAGCAGCAAAAACACAGCAAAAGAACCTACAACCACACTTAAAAAGCACCAAAAAGAGTAAGCTATTTAACAAAGTTAAATTATCAAAGATTTAACTACTAAAAATCACAGAAAAAACAAAGTATGAAAACTTAGTCTGAGCCAACGAAAAAACAATCCCGAAGCAGCAAGTGGCAAATGAGATCTGAGTAACTGTTGTTAGGTATCTTGGGATAGGGTTTAGCCTCAAGCCAGTGAAAGCTCTCAAATTTTAGTATGTGGCCGAGTCGGAACCAATGCTCTGTTCCAAACCAAACCATCAAGAATGAAGGTGAGAAAGGACAACAGAACATCTGTAGTTTATGGCTGGTTGAGAGTTGCTATTAATAATCACCTTGATACTGTACCCTATACTATACCATACCATCACTGTATTGATTTTAATATTGAAATAGTAATTAAAAGCCTTGCCGGGGTGGGGGGCAGAAAGTGCAACACATAAAAATTGAATTGAATTGTTCATACTGTACTGTATTTCTTTGATTTTTTTTTTTTTGCCGATTGCTTGAGTTCCAGTTAACCGAGAGTTCACTGTACAACTGTATTATTAAGATGAAGTAAGTAAAAACTGTAAAGGTATATTTGTGAATACTAATAAAGAGTATTAAATGTTTCTCATGAAAGTCCTTGTGAACAATGAAATGACAGCTATGCAATAAATAAGATCAGACTAAAAACAGAAAATAATTTAGTGAGAACAATTCCATTTCCAGTTTATGGTATTTTAAGTCTGAAGGTGACTTTCATTTACAGTTACAAATACTGACCTGAACTTGTGTTTATGAATACACTTGTGGTGTTGTACATAGCTATAACTATTTTACTTATAAAAAGAAAGGACTGAGTTGGTAGTTTGATGATGATGATGATTTATTATGAGAGTGTAGCAGATAATACACTGCAAAAGACAGCACACAACCGTATGGCTGAAACATTTAATTATTGCATTTGGGATTAACAGCAACATATAATCCGTCTCATTTAGATGCCAAAGTAAGAAAAATGTAGACATGAAAGAAGCTGTTTGTAAATTAAATGGATAGGACTGATTTGCCATGTAAGAACAGTCTTCATCTCACACGTTATAATGAAAACTCTTAGAGAACAATATGAAATGAAAGTGGCAATGACAAAGTATATAAAAGAAATTCTAGAACAGGTTAGGTTGAAATTGACAGAAAAACTTTAATGAGAAGTAATTGAAGGCTGTTAAAAGAAAGGATTACAGAGCTCAGGAAATAACGAGGCATGACCACACATTACACAAGGTCAAAAAGAAAATAATACGAACAAAGTAAAGAAAGGAACATAAATGCACTTTTGAAATTCAGCAGCAAGAACGAGCATATGTTGAATGCAATTAATTAGAAGTTATGTACCTACCATAACGTTCCATGTTAGTTGTCTTCTCTCGCCTTCTTTCTTGCTGGATGGGTTCGGAGCCGATCCTCGGCTCCGACTCGGCACTTGCTTTAGCTCGAGAACTCCTTTTACCAGCTCGAGGCAACCCTATATCCCATGATGCAAGGCGGAACTACCTCAGATCTCGTTTGGCAGCTAACTTACCCTGCTAAAGGTTATCCTAACCAAAATAGGAACAAAGTTTCCTAAAAGAAGTCCTCATAACAAAGATCCAGAGGAAACAAACTAATAGGAACTCTTCAAGATCTGTCCAGGCCAGGGGAAGGAGGGAGGGGCAAGAAAGAAGGCGAGAAGACAACTAACATGGAACGCGTTATGGTAGGTACATAACTTCTAAATGTTAAGTTGTCAATCTCGCCTTCATTCTTGCTGGATGGGACCGTCCTAGCACCTGTATCCCGGGTGGCTCAATGGAACAGACTCTTGAGAACTGTGGAACCAAAACTGGCCCTATCTCTGGAGGCCAAATCCAACTTGTAATGAGAAACAAAGGTATGAGGCGTGGCCCAAGTAGCTGCTGCACAAATGGTATCAATGGGAAGTCTATCCTGAAAAGCTGCAGAAGTGGATAGACTCCTGGTCGAGTGTGCTTTTGGCTTAGAAGGTAGTTGTTTGCCTCTGAGAGAGTACACATAGGAAATGGTGGAAGTCAACCATCTGGATAAGGTCACTTTAGAAACTGGAAGACCTAACCTGTTTTCTGCATAAGAGACAAACAATTGGTCCGATTTTCTGATTTGTTTAGTCCTATGCAAGTAGTACCTGAGCTGACGATGGACATCCAAAAATGCAATTTCTGTTCAGCTCTGTCAGAATAGTTAGGGAAAAAGACTGGTAATTCTATAGATTGGTTAATATTGGTTTGAGATACAACCTTGGGGAGAAAGGAAGGGTTAGTTCTTAACGATACCCTGTCCTTATGAAAAACAAATAAGGTGAACGAATACAGAGAGCTTGAATCTCGAAACCCTTCTAGCAGAAGTGACAGCCAGTAAAATATAGTTTTCCATGTCAATAACTTCAAAGAACATGAAGCAGACGGTTCGAAGGAGGTAGTATCAAGGATGCTAACATTAAGTTTAGATCCCATTGCGGAGGAGGATGCTTTATAGGTGGTTTTAGGAGAAAACTCCTCTCAAAAAGGCCTTGCATAATCTATGAGACATGATGTTATTGTCATGCAAGCCAACATGATACTTGGAAATGGCAGCCAGTTGTACTTTGACTGTAGATGACGAGGATCCCGAATGAAAAACCTCCGCTAGGAAATCTAAAACAGAATGTACGCGAGCAGTAAAAGGATCAATATTTCTTGAGTTTGCCCAAATCGAAAACCGTCGCCACTTGCTAGCATATATAGTCCTAGTGGACGACTTCAAAGAAGACACTAAAATGTCTCTGACTGAGTCAGAAATCATTGGTAGCCTGGCTAGGGAAGGAAGTGGAGCAACCAAGCAGTGAGGTTGAGAGAATGAACGGCCCGGTGCTGCTGACCCGACTGGTGGATCAAAAGATCCGGAACTGGGTCTAGATGCCAGGGCTGCACCAGAAGGTGACGATGCAGAGACGGAAACCAAATCTGTCGAGGCCAAAAGGGAGCAATGAGGATCAATTTGGCTCTCAAAACGGTGGCTTTCTGAATGACTTGTGGAATCAATGGAAAAGGAGGAAAAGCATAAAGAAGTCCCTGCGGCCAATCCTGGGTTAGAGAGTCTCTCAGGGGTTGGCCTGGAAGGGGAAATAGAGTGAAATAGTCTGGGCACTTGTTGTTTTGAGGGGTAGCGAAAAGATCGCAACAAGGAGTGCCCCACTTCAGAAAAATCTGATCCACTACAGATTGATTGAGAGACCACTCGTGAGGCATCAGAATAGATCTGCTTAGCCTGTCCGCCAATAGGTTGGACCTGCCGGGGATGTGCGTTGCTATCAGAAACCGCTGAGAAGAGATCGCCCATTGCCAAAGTCTGAGAGCTTCTCGACATAAGGGATAGGGACCTGGTTCCGCCCTGTTTGTTGATGTACCAGACCACGGACATGTTGTCCGTCTGTACTGCAATAGACCCGTGGGAAGAAAGTCGTTGAGGGCTTGCAACGTTAAAAGCACTGCTCTCATCTCTAGGACATTTATGTACAGATGGTATTCTATGGGTTGCCACGTCCCGTGGACCATCCTGCCCTGATAATGCCCCCCCACCCGATCAGGGAGGCATCCGTGGTGACTGTGGCAACTGGAGGAGGGGGAACAAAGGGTCGGCCCTGATGAAGAAGAGGGGAGGATATCCACCAGCCCAGATGAGCCCTGCAAGACTGTGTCACTAAGATCTCGTGTCTCATCGGAAGATCGTGATATGACCACTGTGTGAAAAGCATCCACTGTAGGAGACGCATGTGAAAGCGAGCCAGTGGTAGAAGAACAATGGCCGCAGCCATTAGACCTAGAACTTTCAGGACAAACCTGGCTTTGATCTTTTGCTTTGTAACAGAAGCCGAACAAATTTTTGGATGTCCAGAATTCTTTGATCTGTTAGTCTGGCTAACATTTTGACGGTATTTAACTCTGCGCCTATAAAGGTGATAGATTGGCAAGGCAGCAGAGAAGATTTTACGAAATTTACTGAAATTCCCAGATTCTTGCAAAGCTGTAGGGTGTAGTCTCTGGACTGAAGAAGCTGACACTTGGTGGTGGCGGAGAGGAGCCAGTCGTCCAAATAAGGAAACACCTGGAATCCTCGACGTCTCAGGTGAGCTGTGACCACTGCCATGCATTTGGTAAACACTCTGGGGGCTGAAGTGAGGCCAAAGGGCAGGGCTCTGAATTGGTAATGACTGGTCCCTAGCCGAGCGGAGAAACCTCCTGGAGTGCCTGTGAATCTTTATGTGATAGTATGCATCCTGAAGGTCTATAGAGCACATCCAGTTGTCCTTGCCCAGAAAGGGCAGAATGGACTGAAGCGTGACCATCCGAATCTTGCCTTTTGACAAATCTGTTCAGATTGCTGAGGTCTAATATTGGTCTCCACTCTCCCGTCCTTTTGGGGACCAAAAAGAATCTTGAGTAGACGCCGGATCCTACTTGGTCTGCCGGCACTGTCTGGACGGCTCTTTTTTCTAGGAGTTTTGAAACCTCCTGTTTTGCCAAATCCCTTTGACCGGGTGAGATGTCTGGAAGGGATTGTAGAGGTACGGGAAACCTTACGAAGGGGATCATGTAACCCTCGGATATAATCAACTGTACCCACTTCTCTTGGGATAGGGATTGCCAGGCTACTGGGTACAGTGAAATCCTTCCCCCGACTGCCTCCAAGGGTGGACAGTCGGGCAACACCTCAGGGATGCTGAAAGGGCTTCTCAGGAAGAGACTCCCTGTTGCCCTGGTTCTGAGGACCCCCTGCCTCTAGGGCGGCGTATTATTGTTACCCCTCTGCCTCTGGGGGTAAACTGACCACGTGTGTCCGTGTAGCTCCTTGGGCTTTACGGAACCACATCTTCCCCCCTTTCTGACCCTTGGGATATGGTCTAGAAGGAGTGGAAAACTAGACTCCAACGGCAGAAAGAGTCTTACCGTCCTGCTCACACCTGGTCAAGGTATCCTTCACTTGAGGCCCGAACAAAGCTGAACCGTCAAAGGGGTATTAGTGAAGGACGCCTTAAAGGGGTCCGCAAAATTACACAGCCGCATCCAGGCTTGGCGTCTAAGAGCAACTCCTGTGCCTGCGGCCCTGCTCGCTCCATCGGCTGCATAAGATATGAGCCGCATAGAGGAGTTAGATATGGAATTCAGGATAGCAAGCTGTGAGGCAATCTTTTCCTGAGCCCCAACAGCAGAAGGATCCTGGACTACTTCACCCAGTTCTTTGAGAATATCTCGTTGAAGCCTGGTGAAGTGACAAAGGTAATTCAGCGAACGCATAGCAAAGGTCGCTGAAGAAAACATCCGCTTTCCATACCTGTCCATGGTCCTAGAATCCTTATTAGGAGGATGGACAGGTACTGAAGGATCCGCCAGTTCCTTCTTAGTGGCCGCCGCCACCACCATAGCATCCACAGAGACACCTTTGGAAAGGAACTTTTTATCCAACGGGGCTGTAATGAACTTGGATGGTCTCCTGGGGACAGGTTCCACAGAATCTGGAGCCGCCCACGCCTTTCGAGCCACTACCTGCATGAGTGGGTCGAAAGGCGGAGACACCCAGGAGGTGGAGGGTCGGGATCCAAAAGCCTCCAGGTATACCGACTCATCCTCGGAGGGGTCAATGAAGGGCCAATTCCCCCTCTGTTTGAGGAGCTCAAGGATGTCTGAAAAGGAGACATCCTCAGAGGGGGACCGTGGGGAACCCTCTGACTCATCTAACTCGGTATCAGATGTAGTAGACTCAGGGGAGTCTGTGTGTTTCCTCTTACACGTCCTCTTCCGAGGGGGTTCCCCTGCAGGGTCAGGAGAAACCTCGGAAGAGGAGGAAATTCCCAGTGGGGAAACCTGGGGCGATGGATCCCTAGGCCTGAGAGCAAGAGGCTGGCAAGAGGCATCTGCAGGCACTGATGAGGGAGGAGCTAGAGGGATAGACCGTTGACCAGGCTCAGAGGCCAGGACACTCCTCATCACCTCAAAGGCTCCTCTCCCCGGGAGACCGGAACACACCCGCTCCGAAGAAACAGGAATGGTCGGCTCCAAGGAGAGAGAAGGCTCCGAGGCCGATGTCGGCGCCGAGCTTACCAAAGCCGAAGCCCCGAGAGGGAGAGCGGGGTCGGACAAGGGTCCGATGCCACTAGCCCCCTCGGAGCTGACAGTGGAAACCCGACGACCGGATCCCTCCAAGGAAGGTCTCAAGGAGGAGATCGGAGCCGAGGACGACGGAGCCGAAGGATGTATCGGCTCCGGCATCAAAACAGTCGCTGTCCCAAGAAGCTCCGGCTCCGAACTCTGGTGTGGAGTCGGAGGAGGAAGTTCAAGAATTGGGGCTATAGCCGAAGTCTGTTGAGACGGGCTATGGAGCATTTGGGCCAGTGCCTGAGACTTCAACAGCCTGCTTACCACCCTCTCCAAGTCGTGGTCAGACAGCCTGGAAGATCTCGAAGATCGGCTCCCATGGCTCCGCTCCGACAAAAGAGGAGATCCCGGAGCCGAATGGATACTCATAATAGAGGGGGACCGAGATCTCTTACGGGTCGAAGCCATCGGAGCCGAAGTCCCTAGAACTCCAGATGGAGCTGAGGATTTCTCGGCGCCGATGCTGGATAAAGTGTCGGCTCCAGCCGGAGCCGACAAGGCCACAGTAGTCAGGGTATCGGAGCCGGCCGGCACCGAACCCACTACTCGAGTAGAAGAAGTATCGACTCCAGCCGGAGCCGATATCGGCTCCGACGGAGCCGGAGCCAGCGGAGGAGGCTTGGACACTGTAGCCTGAACCTTCGGTGGCTTAAGAGGTTTTCCTGACCCTGATTTAGGAGGAGAACCTTCAGGTTTAAGTAAACCTCGGAGGATTAGTTTGTTCCTCCTTTCCTGCAGGACTCTCTGGCTAAAAGCATGACACAACGCACAGGAGTCCTGCAGGTGCAAAGGCCCCAGGCAATAAACACAAGAAGTGTGACCGTCTGTCAGAGACATTTTCTGACAGCACTGGTCACACTTCTTGAAGCCTGAGACCTTGCCTTCTTTAGACATCCTAGAAGGATAGAACACAAACAGTCCCAACAAACACACAAATTAATCCCTTACACAAGCACACAGGAAGGGATAACAGAAAGGGACTAGGCCTGACTAAACTACTTTAGACAAAACTTATAAAAAGTTTATAAAAAGGTTGAAAAATAGGGAATAGGGTGGGCTGTAACTAATTACAGACTACACTAACAGGGAAAATAAACCCCTAACTACACTTTTTCTTACTTGACTAAGAAAAAACTTACCTCAGCTGGCAAAGGAGACCTCTTTCGCTAAGCGGCAAACGAGATCTGGGGTAGTTCCGCCTTGCATCATGGGATATAGGGTTGCCTCGAGCTGGTAAAAGGAGTTCTCGAGCTAAAGCAAGTGCCGAGTCGGAGCCGAGGATCGGCTCCGAACCCATCCAGCAAGAATGAAGGCGAGATTGACAACTTAACATAATAATTGATCAATTACAAAGTGGAGAATGTTAGTGACACTATAGAAAGGCAACCATTTGTTATTAGAAAAAAAAACAAACTTAAGTAGTACATTTCATCTAATGAAAGCAGTCACATAAGCAGTAAAAACACATCTCAGATCTACAAAAAGCTTCTCATGATACTTACGTTAAAATCAACAACTTTAAATTAACAAACTGATTTTTCTGTACTGAGTCACTTAAGAAAGAACTGTACTGAGATGTTGTACTAACTGCATACCAAATATTTGCTGCAAGCGGTACCGTGCCTGTGTAGTCATTTATTCAGAGGTAGATGGGCAGAAAGTTCCAGAGCAGAGCACTTCAACTACACAAATAAGAGGGAGTACACTATTATGAAGATAAACGTGAATTTATATTTAGTTAGCTGGAACTGACTCATGCTTGGAGATGTACGCAATGAAGTTCTTCAGGTTAAGGAAGATAGAAATTCAGGATCAATGCTGATGCATTGCCAGAAATAAAAATGAAATACTACTTACAACCAATATTAACATGCAGGGCTCTAAATAAATTGCCATCATTTTAATAACTGAAATATGGAGCTGGATATGTAAAACTTAGAGATGAAAATAATTATTCCAATAGCACGAGAAAGTTCTGTTGAGTTTTAAATAATTAATTAATACATGCCTTCTATGTTAGTATCTAGAGTTGTGCTAATGCTGCTTGTTTTAGTTTAGTTTTTAAAAATCTATATTTTTATCTGATGGCTAAATGGAAGGTTGTTCTTTGAGTATGACAGAGATCATCAGTCTCAAAAGTTGGATACTTATTACAATCATGATCCGAGTTACCAGTTAAAATATATTTTAAGACATAAATATAAGCTCTACAAATACCCTCTGCTTCTCCACAGTTACAAGTTCTTGCTTTAGCACAGAAGCTATTACTTCTTAGAGTATGGCCCCCTCTGCCCTTGCTGGTCTACTACACTGCAAAACTGGTCAGGTATCTGAGAAAATAATTTGTATCCTAGACGTAAACCAGATAAAAAAACTCCCCAGTCTATGAGGATAATCTTTTCATTAATGGTAGCAGTGTGTCTCGGGGAATTAGGCTCACTGCTTGGACTGACATTTTTACATATGGGAAAGTTAAA
The DNA here is from genome assembly GCF_019279795.1 of Protopterus annectens. Lineage (NCBI taxonomy): Eukaryota > Metazoa > Chordata > Ceratodontiformes > Protopteridae > Protopterus > Protopterus annectens. Next base: position 1,080,633,718 of record NC_056748.1, read on the forward strand.
GTTATAGCTCTTTTGTATTGTTCTTGTAGAAGAGATTTGGTTGTAAAGTGAGCAAACGTTATATCTAAATAGTGATCTACTGAATGAGGTGCTGTTTAGCTCACGGATCTTTTCTAGCCACAATTCTTAGTAAGGAAGCTTGAATTGCGAAATATGTCACTTAAAATATTGTATACTTAATCATATCAATCAATTTGGTATACTGAAACTGAGACTGTCTGTTGCACTGCTGACATCTGAGTCTGCATGTGTCCTTGCACAAGTTAACATCTACCTCCCAAAGGAAGCAGGGACTTGAGGCCTGTGACTTGATTACTTAAAAACCTCAGGGGTCTCTCTAGTTGAATAATATCTTTTTATAGGTGCATACTAAACGGGGACTTTATACTCAGTAATTGGATGAATTTGAGATGAACACAGTGGACATAAGACTACCTTGCTTCTGGATGAAATGGCTTTGGTTAAATGAGTCACACAGAAGGACTTTCTAACTGCAGTAAAGGCATGATGACCAAAGGATAAGGAATCATCTTTAAGGTACTTTTATTTCTAACAAGTGTCAGTATTAATGGAGGAGTAAATAGGTCTTTTACCAAAACACAGGTTTGTTTTCATTTATATAAATGTATGATTGCCTATGTCATAAGTGATGGTCTAATAAAGATGTTTCTTGTTTAAAAAATAAAGCAGGAATTTAATTTATGTAATGTTGCTTAGGACATGTGATATATAGCAATATATGTGAAGTATAACGTTTGTAAAAGTGAACTTCTTAATACAATTTGATTACTTTTATAAAAATGTAAATTTTCCTATGTCACAAGTGATAATTAGGATGTTTAAAATATAGACAGTACTGCATTTTCAGCAGTAAGTCTGAGGTGATTGCTTGTATCAACTATTTGCATAGTGCATCTCCTATAAAAAAAAAACAAGTTTACAGAGATCAGGATATTGGCTTGCAGCACAGGGAAATAAATGCCAAACAGAAGAAGGCCCAGGAGTGAGCCCTGAGGAACCCCAGTAATGACCCCTTTACCTTCCAAGGTGTTACTGCAACACTAATGACATGTATTCTGTTCAACCAGCAATTGCAATTCATCTCATTACAGATGGCTGATGTTCAGGTTCACCAGACTGTCAACAATACCTGCACTGAGTATAGTACTGAAAGCCTTGGCCAGGTCCAAATATGCTATGTGCAGTACATAACCATCAACAGCAGCCTCATTTACCTTCTCAAAGGAGTTTATAAACTTAAGGCGGCAGGACAAAGCCAAATAGATGTTGATCGTGGGCTAACAGATTATAAATGTCAAGATCTATGAGGCTAAAACTGGCTTTATAAACAAGGCTGGTAAGCTGAAGGGTCTATAATTGCCAAGGTTTGTTACATCCCTTATGTAGAGGCATTACGACAGATGTTATGTTAGTAGAGGTTCTAAATAGAGTGTACTTGAGAATAATTACCAAGCTTCTTATGAGAACCAAAGGAAGTTGTATTTTTTGTTTTAGGTATGGCTGATAGGACATGTTCCAAAGTGATCTTGGTGGGGTCAAAGAGTGTTGAGTTAGGGAGAGTTATGATAGTGGGTGAGGCAAAGTTTGCACAGCATTTGTTGGTTGGGATACTACCTCTTTATCTGCGATTAAGTGGGTGTTATCCTTGTGAATCAATGTAGAAGATCATTGATCGGCGCTTTTTCTTAACTTTCTAAGGTAATTAAGGAATGGTTTACAATTACTTTTGGTATCAGTGGCAATTTTGAGATCATACTTAACTCTGTTTCCTGACTGCTGCCTTAAGTTCCTTCTTAGCATATTCAAGTGTCCTCTTAAGATGGGGAGTATGTGATCTATAATAACTTTGTACTTTCTTTTTCCAGTTTTGCTGGAAAATTTATTGATATAAACATTCAACCATATGGTTTGAATATAATTTTCTCTGCATACCTGGTATGGGTAGGTATTATTTTCAAAGTTTACTGATATAAACATTCACCCATCTGGTTTGTCTTTAATTTTCTCTGCATATCTGGTATGGGTAGGTATTATTTTCTATATATAACTTTTCAACTGAGATCGAAACTCAGAGACAGAAGCCTTACTTCTAGTGCCAGTCTGGGCAGGGATTCAAAAGGGATGGAAATGATTTAGGCCACTAACCAGTTTCAAGCGGTTTGCTTCTGAGAAGTCCTTGAAAACTGATGTATTTGTTTAGGAGCTTTGGGGACATTATGCTTCCTTTAGATACGTTCAGTCCTTTGTACTGTGGAAGCCTTTCTTCATAGATGTTTTGGGGTCATTTCTGAAGTGAGAGTGAGTGAGTGAGTGAGTGAGTGGGTGAGTGGGTGAGTGAGTGGGTGAGTGTGCACGTGTTAGTGAGACAGAGAGAGATCCCACTGTTTACACAACTCCCAACAACTAAGAGTAGACACTGTAAAATCAGTTAGGAACTCAACTAACTTTTGTCAGCATAAATTCAACAATCTCCTATATGAAATAGACTGGACACCCCTTAAACAACTACCCTTAATGATGCTGTACTATACTTTAGGAATACCTTCCTTCACATACTTAATACCCTAGCTCCCGTTCATATGAAAATAATTGAAAATAACTCAGCTCCATGGCTCTGAGCAACGGGACCTAGCCTGAATAACCTGGAAAGAGAACAAAAATGAACAAAATCATGGCAATTTCAAAACACTACATAACAAAGCGACAAAACTAATCAACAGAGATAAGAAGTCATATTATTCCCAGCTTCAGGTCCATCATAAAATCAACCCCAATAAATTTTGGCACTCCATTTCTTCTCTACTTAACCCTGGAACAATTAGAGAGCACACCCTATCACCTGATACCCCTTCATCACAAATAGCAGAAAACTTTAACAAACACTTCATAAAATCAATATCAGACCTAGTAACACACCTAATGCTGGGCCCCCCATCCTTCAAGCTATTTAGACATCAACCCCAGACCATCAGCTACTTGTAACCCTGACATTACTAACTTCCCGACTCAACAAAATATCATACAACTCCCATTGTCATTTCAGGCCATACCCACTGACACCATTAAGAAACTGCCATATAAACTAAAATCCTGCTCCACCTCAGCTGATACTCTTCCACCACACTACCTCAAAATGGCTGCTAACTCAGTCACCTAGCCAATCAGTATCCTTATAAATAGGCCTTTATCCAAATCAGAAGTACCTACCAAATGGAAACAATCTCACATCGCCCCCATCCACAAAGGAGGCAACTCTTTTGATCCATCCAATTTCCATCCTATATCCATCTTGTCACCCACATCTAAAATTCTCGAGAGAGGTATCCATCAGCAGGTAATGCAATATCTATTGCAAAACCTTTTAACCAAAGCCCATCTTGATTTCTGACCTAGCCACAGCACAGCCACAGCCCTATTACCTTTTACAGGCACCGTGAACACGGACAGAGATGCAGGTTGTTATAACAGCTCAGTATTCTTTGATCAATCCAAGACCTTTGACAGTGTCCCACCCTTTACTTGTGAACACACTGTCAAACTTAGGCTTCTCACATAACACAGTATAATGGTTTCAAAGCTACCTCAAGGATTGCAAACAAGCAGTGAAATGGTCCAATGAACTCTTACCCTTTCTGCATAACCCAAGTTTCCATCCTAGGACCCCTACTCTTCAACATTTTCACAAACAGCCTTCACACTTCCTCTCACCCTAGGACCATCATTCAATACACTGATTCCACCATAATCTGCACTGCTCAATCACTACCAGAACTACTTTCAAAAACTCAAGTCCTTTGCTGCAGTTGAATCCTGGCTAAGAAATGCCCAACTCTTTCTTAATCCAAAGACGACAAAACTAGTACTGTTTCATCCCAAAAACACCTCCCTTGTAACTGATCATTTCAACATCCTTGCATCTGACAACACTGTCATAGAAACGGTGCAGGAAACCCAACATCTAGGTGTTATCATTGACAATAAACTTTCATTTGACCCCCATATACAGCAAAATATAGAGAAAACTCATCAAAAACTGGGACACTCATATAGAAACAAACATTTCTTTACTGCAGCAACCAAAACTACCCTTGCAAAAACATTTTTACTTCCCTCCCTTCTTTATGGTGCCCCTATCTTAACTAACTTAGAAAATTCTACCCTAAGCAAGTTGGAACAGTGCTACAAAGTTGCAAAGTTTGCCACAAACTCTAAATATCACACACACCACTGTACACCACTAACACAACTAAACTGGCTTGAATTCCCCAACCAACTTGCTTTTATTCATCTATCCACTTTACACAACCTTATTTTCAAGCCTACTGCCTTCCCTGTACTAACCAATCTAGTCACACCTTACACACCAAATTGATCCCTACGATCAGAAGACAAAAATCCCTTAGCCATCTCAAAATCCAAAAGAAAACCAGGTCACTCACTGTATTCATACTCTGCCTCTATACTTTGGAATTCACTACCTCCAGCTAGCAGGTCTATGCCTGGCTTAACACATTTCAAGGCCTCTTTAAACAATTATCTCAAAAAATACACGGCTCTGCTCCTGCATAAAGTCTGCCTGATGCTCAGCACTTCCTCTTCTTCCACACTAGCCTCATCCTCCTCCTCTTCTGTCACATTTCAATCCCTCACAAACTGTAACATCCTAAGGCTCTCCTAACTCCTTCTCTGTTTCTGTGCCATATCCTTAAGCTACTGCTCAGGCTCTAATGCCGCTGTTCTTCTTAACTCTCTCACTATCTTTCTGCCTCACTAACTTTCTGGCTATTATTTTCCTAATGGAAACTAACATTCTATCTATTTATTTTCTCATGTACTGTAGCAGTCAATGTCACACACTGCTCTACCTACGTACTATTTTTTGGACAGAACATCATGTATAGTCAGAGTGACTATTATTGTCTGTTTTTAACTCCAGAATTGCCTAGATGTGTACTATATATTGTAACATCTTGTAACAGTTTGTTCTTTCAACTTATTTTTGTATAGTATTTCTAATGTAATCTTTATTGTATTGGATTATACTGTATTTGTATTGTACTGTATGTGGAGCTTTTCTCCATGGGCCTCGGCTGAAAACGGATTCTGTAGACACAGTCAGACAACCCTGGTAAAGAAATGTCAATCAATAAATAATTAAATAAATTTGATTCCTTTGGAATTCATAACCTGAATATTTACTGATTTAGTATTTGGCATCTGAGAGTATTTTCTGTTGCTGTTCGGGTGTTATGAACATTCTGGATCTTGAGTGGTATATGCTTGGATAAGCTGCTCAGAACATCTGCTGTCTTTCTAAGCAATGAGATATTTGATATTTTGATTATAACTGTTGCATTAGCATATATTTGCTTATTAATTGAACTATGAACTTGAGTTCGTCTACATTTACAATGTTTCATATTTTACAATTTCTTTTACTTTGTTTCATATTGTATTGTATTTTGACTTCACACTGATGATATATTTACATGCTCAGTCATATTTTACAATTTCTTTTACTTGGTTTCATATTGTATTACATTTTGACTTCACAGTGATGATATATTTACATGCTCAGTCATATTTTACAATTTCTTTTACTTGGTTTCATATTGTATTACATTTTGACTTCACACTGATGATATGTTTAAGTGCTCAGTCATATTTTACAATTTCTCTTACTTTGTTTCATAGTGTATTACATTTTGACTTTCACACTGATGATATGTTTAAGTGCTCAGTCATATTTTACAATTTATTTTACTTTATTTCATAGTGTATTACGTTTTGACTTCACACTGATGATATGTTTAAGAGCTCAGTCATATTTTACAATTTCTTTTACTTTGTTTCATAGTGCATTACATTTTGACTTCACACTGATGATATGTTTAAGTGCTCAATCATATTTTACAATTTCTTTTACTTCGTTTCATATTGTATTACATTTTGACTTCACACTAATAATATGTTTAAGTGCTCAGTCATATTTTACAATTTATTTTACTTTGTTTCATAGTGTATTAACTTTTGAATTCACACTGATGATATGTTTAAGTGCTCAGTCATGTTTTACAATTTCTTTTACTTTGTTTCATATTGTGTTACATTTTGACTTCACACTGATGATATGTTTAAGTGCTCAGTTATATTTTACAATTTCTTTTACTTTGTTTTACATTGTATTACATTTTGACTTCACACCGATGATATGTTTAAGTGCTCAGTCATATTTTACAATTTCACTTACTTTGTTTCATATTGTATTACATTTTGACTACACACTGATGATATGTTTAAGTGCTCAGTCAAATTTTACAATTTCTTTTATTTGTTTCATATTGTATTACATTTTAACTTCACACTGATGATATGTTTATGTGCTCAGTCATATTTTACAATTCCTCTTACGTTGTTTGATATTGTATTACATTTTGACTTCACACTGATGATATGTTTAAGTGCTCAGTCATATTTTACAATTTCTGTTACTTTGTTTCAGATTGTATTACATTTTGACTTCACACTGATGATATGTTTAAGTGCTCAGTCATATATTACAATTTATTTTACTTTGTTTCATATTGTATTCCATTTTGACTTCACACTGATGATATGTTTAAGTGCTCAGTCATATTTTACAATTTCTTTTACTTTGTTTCGTAGTGTATTACATTTTGACTTCACACTGATGATATGTTTAAGTGCTCAGTCATATTTTAGAATTTCTTTTACTTTGTTTCATATGGTATTACATTTTGACTTCACACTGATGATATGTTTATGTGCTCAGTCATATTTTACAATTTCTCTTACTTTGTTTCATATTCTATTGCATTTTGACTTCACACTGATGATATGTTTAAATGCTCAGTCATATTTTACAATTTCTGTTACTTTGTTTCATATTGTATTACATTTTGACTTCACACTGATGATATGTTTAAGTGCTCAGTCATATATTACAATTTATTTTACTTTGTTTCATATTGTATTACATTTTGACTTCACACTGATGATATGTTTAAGTGCTCAGTCATATTTTACAATTTCTTTTACTTTGTTTCATACTGCATTACATTTTGACTTCACACTATCTTTAAGTGCTCAGTCATATTTTACAATTTCTCTTACTTTGTTTCATACTGTATTACATTTTGACTTCACACTGATATGTTTAAGTGCTCAGTCATATTTTTCAATTTCTCTTACTTTGTTTCATAGTTTATTAAATTTTGAATTCAAACTGATGATATGTTTAAGTGCTCAGTCATATTTTAGAATTTCTTTTACTTTGTTACGTAGTGTATTACATTTTGACTTCACACTGATGATAGGTTTAAGTGCTCAGTCATATTTTACAATTTCTCTTACTTTGTTTCATATTGTATTACATTTTGACTTCACACTGATGATATGTTTAAGTGCTCAGTCATATTTTACAATTTCTCTTACTTTGTTTCATACTTTATTAAATTTTGACTTCACACTGATGATATGTTTAAGTGCTCAGTCATATTTTGCAATTTCTTTTACTTTGTTTTATTATTTTATTACATTTTGACTTCACACTGCTGATATGTTTAAGTGCTCAGTCATATTTTTCAATTTCTCTTACTTTGTTTCATAGTGTATTAAATTTTGAATTTACTATGAAGATATGTTTAAGTCCTCAGTCATATTTTAGAAGTTCTTTTACTTTGTTTCGTAGTGTATTACATTTTGACTTCACAATGATATGTTTAAGTGCTCAATCATATTTTACAATTTCTTTTACTTTGTTTCATATTGTATTACATTTTGACTTCACACTGATGATATGTTTAAGTGCTCAGTCATATTTTACAATTTCTTTTACTTTGTTTTATATTGTATTACATTTTGACTTCACACTGATGATATGTTTAAGTGCTCAGTCATATTTTACAATTTCTTTTACTTTGTTTCATATTGTATTACATTTTGACTTCACACTGATATGTTTATGTGCTCAGTGATATTTTACAATTTCTGTTACTTTGTTTCAGATTGTATTACATTTTGAATTCATACTGATGATATGTTTAAGAGCTCAGTCATATTTCACAATTTCTCTTACTTTGTTTCATAGTGTATTACATTTTGAATTCACACTGATATGTTTAAGTGCTCAGTCATATTTTTCAATTTATTTTACTTTGTTTCATAGTGTATTACATTTTGAATTTACACTGATGATATGTTTAAGTGCTCAGGCATATTTTACAATTTATTTTAGTTTGTTTCATAGTGCATTACCTTCTGAATTCACATTGATAATATGTTTAAGTGCTCAGTCATATTTTACAATTTCTTTTACTTTGTTTCATACTGTATTACATTTTGACTTCACACTGATGATATGTTTAAGTGCTCAGTCATATTTTACAATTTCTCTTAGTTTCATACTGTATTACATTTTGACTTCACAATGATATGTTTAAGTGCTCAGTCATATTTTACAATTTCTTTTACTTTGTTTCATATTGCATTACATTTTGACTTCACACTGATGATATGTTTATGTGCTCAGTCATATTTTACAATTCCTTTTACTTTGTTTCATATTGTATTACATTTTGACTTTACACTGATGATATGTTTAAGTGCTCAGTCATATTTTACAATTTCTTTTACTTTGTTTCGTAGTGTATTACATTTTGACTTCACACTGATGATATGTTTAAGTGCTCAGTCATATTTTACAATTTCTCTTACTTTGTTTCATAGTGTATTATATTTTGACTTCACACTGATGATATGTATAAGTGCTCAGTCATATTTTTCAATTTCTATTACTTTGTTTCATACTGTATTACATTTTGACTTCACCCTGATGATATGTTTAAGTGCTCACTCATATTTTTCAATTTCACTTACTTTGTTTCATGCTTTATTACATTTTGACTCCACACTGATGATATGTTTATGTGCTCAGTCATATTTTATAATTTAACTTACTTTGTTTCATATTGTATTACATTTTGACTTCACACTGATGATATGTTTAAGTGCTCAGTCATATTTTAAAATTTCTGTTACTTTGTTTCATATTATATTACATTTTGACTTCACACTGACGATAGGTTTAAGTGCTCAGTCATATTTTACAATTTCTCTTACTTTGTTTCATATTGATTTACATTTTGACTACACACTGATGATATGTTTAAGTGCTCAGTCATATTTTACAATTTCTGTTACTTTGTTTCATATTATATTACATTTTGACTTCACACTGATATGTGCAAGTGCTCAGTCATATTTTACAATTTATTTTACTTTGTTTCAAATTGTATTACATTTTGCCTTCACAGTGATGATATGTTTAATTGCTCAGTCATATTTTACAATTACTTTTACTATGTTTCATAGTGTAATACATTTTGACTTCACACTGATTATATGTTTAAGTTCTCAGTCATATTTTTAAATTTCTCTTAGTTAGTTTCATACTGTATTACGTTTTGACTTCACACTGATGATATGTTTAAGTGCTCAGACATATTTTTCAATTTCCCTTACTTTGTTTCATAGTGTATTACATTTTGACTTCACACTGATGATATGCTTCACTGCTCAGTCGTATTTCTCAATTTCTGTTACTTTGCTTCATAGTGCATTACATTTTGACTTCACATTGATGATATGTTTAAGGGCTCAGTCATATTTTACAATTTCTCTTACATTGTTTCATATTGTATTACATTTTGACTTCACATGATGATACGCTTAAGTGCTCAGTCATAGCAATTTATTTTACTTTGTTTCATATTGTATTACATTTTGACTTCACACTGATGGTATGTTTAAGTGCTCAGTCATATTTTACAATTTCCTTTACTTTGTTTCTTATTGTATTACATTTGGACTTCACACTGATGATATGTTTAAGTGCTCAGTCATATTTTACAATCTCTCTTACTTTGTTTCATATTGTATTACATTTTGACTTCACACTGATATGTTTAAGTGCTCAGTCATATTTTACAATTTCTGTAACTTTGTTTTATATTGTATTACATTTTGACTTCACACTGATGATATGTTTAAGTGCTCAGTCATATTTTACAATTTCTTTTAGTTTGTTTCATATTGTATTACATTTTGACTTCACACTGATGATATGTTTAAGTGCTCAGTCATATTTTACAGTTTCTCTTACTTTGTTTTATAATGTATTACATTTTGACTTCATGCTGATGATATGTTTAAGTGCTCAGTCATATTTTACAATTTCTCTTACTTTGTTTCATATTGTATTACATTTTGACTTCACACTGATGATATGCTTAAGTGCTCAGTCATATTTTACAATTTCTCTTACTTTGTTTCATATTGTATTACATTTTGACTTCACACTGATGATATGTTTAAGTGCTCAGTCATATTTTACAATTTCTCTTACTTTGTTTCATATTGTATTACATTTTGACTTCACACTGATGATATGTTTAAGTGCTCAGTCATATTTTACAATTTCTCTTACTTTGTTTCATATTGTATTACATTTTGACTTCACACTGATGATATGTTTAAGTGCTCAGTCATATTTTACAATTTCTCTTACTTTGTTTTATATTGTATTATATTTTGACTTCACACTGATGATATGTTTAAGTGCTCAGTTATATTTTACAATTTCTTTTACTTTGTTTATTGTGTATTACATTTTGACTTCACATTTTGATATGTTTAAGTGCTCAGTCATATTTTACAATTTCTTTTACTTTCTTTCATAGTGTATTACATTTTGACTTCACACAGATGATATGTTTAAGTGCTCAGTCATATTTTACAATTTCTCTTACTTTGTTTCATACTGTATTACATTTTTACTTCACACTGATGATATGCTTCAGTGCTCAGTCATATTTTTCAATTTTTGTTACTTTGTTTCATATTGTATTACATTTTGACTTCACACTGATGATATGTTTAACTGCTCAGTCATATTTTACAATTTCTCTTACTTTGTTTCATAATGTATTACATTTTGACTTCACACTGATGGTATGTTTAAGTGCTCTGTCATATTTTACAATTTCTTCTACTTTGTTTCATATTGCATTACATTTTGACTTGACACTGATGATATGTTTAAGTGCTCAGTCACATTTTACAATTCCTTTTACTTTGTTTCATATTGCATTACATTTTGACTTCACACTGATATGTTTAAGTGCTCAGTCATATTTTACAATTTCTCTTACTTTGTCTCATACTGCATTACATTTTGACTTCACACTAATGATATGTTTCAGTGCTCAGTCATGTTTTACAATTTCTCTTACTTTGTTTCATATTGTATTAAATTTTGACTTCACACTGATGATATGCTTAAGTACTCAGTCATATTTTACAATTTCTTTTACTTTGTTTCATATATTACATTTTGAATTCATACTGATGATATGTTTAAGTGCTCAGTCATATTTTACAATTTCCCTTACTTTGTTTAATAGTGTATTACATTTTGACTTCACACTGATGATATGTTTAAGTGCTCAGTCATATTTTACAATTTCTCTTACTTTGTTTCATATTGTATTACATTCTCACTACACACTGATGATATATTTAAGTGCTCAGTCATATTTTACAATTTATCTTGCTTTGTTTCATATTGTATTACATTTTGACTTCACACTGATGATATGTTTAAGTGCTCAGTCATATTTTACAATTTCTCTTACTTTGTTTTATATTGTATTATATTTTGACTTCACACTGATATGTTTAAGTGCTCAGTCATATTTTACAATTTCTTTTACTTTGTTTATTGTGTATTACATTTTGACTTCACATTTTGATATGTTTAAGTGCTCAGTCATATTTTACAATTTTTTTACTTTCTTTCATAGTGTATTACATTTTGACTTCACATGGATGATATGTTTAACTGCTCAATCATATTTTACAATTTCTCTTACTTTGTTTCATAATGTATTACATTTTGACCACACTGATGATATGTTTAAGTGCTCTGTCATATTTTACAATTTCTTCTACTTTGTTTCATATTGTATTACATTTTGACTTGACACTGATAATATGTTTAAGTGCTCAGTCATATTTTACAATTCCTTTTACTTTGTTTCATATTGCATTACATTTTGACTTGACACCGATATGTTTAAGTGCTCAGTCATATTTTACAATTTCTCTTACTTTGTTTCATATTGTATTACATTTTGACTTCACACTGATGATATGTTTAAGTGCTCAGTCATATTTTACAATTTCTCTTACTTTGTTTCATAATGTATTACCTTTTGACTTCACACTGATGATATGTTTAAGTGCTCAGTCATATTTTACAATTTCTCTTACTTTGTTTCATATTGTATTACATTTTGACTTCACACTGATGATATGTTTAAGTGCTCCGTCATATTTTACAATTTCTCTTACTTTGTTTCATACTGTATTACATTTTGACTTCACACTGATATGTTTAAGTGCTCAGTCATATTTTACAATTTCTCTTACTTTGTTTCACATTGTATTACATTTTGACTTCACACTGATGATATGTTTAAGTGCTCAGTCATATTTTACAATTTCTCTTACTTTGTTTCAAATTGCATTACATTTTGACTTCACACTGATGATATATTGAAGTGCTCAGTCATATTTTACAATTTCTCTTACGTTGTTTGATATTGTATTACATTTTGACTTCACAATGATATGTCTAAGTGCTCAGTCATATTTTACAATTTCTCTTACTTTGTTTCATATTGTATTACATTTTGACTTCACACTGATGATATGTTTAAGTGCTCAGTCATATTTTACAATTTCTCCTACTTTGTTTCATATTGTATTACATTTTGACTTCACACTGATATGTTTAAGTGCTCAGTCATATTTTACAATTTCTCTTACTTTGTTTCATATTGTATTACATTTTGACTTCACACTGATGATTTATGTGCCCAGTCATATTTTACAATTTCTTTTTCTTTGTTTCATAATGTATTACATTTTGACTTCACACTGATGTTTAAGGGCTCAGTCATATTTTACAATTTCTCTTACTTTGTCTCATACTGCATTACATTTTGACTTCACACTGATGATATGTTTCAGTGCTCAGTCATATTGTACAATTTCTCTTACTTTGTTTCATATTGTATTACATTCTGACTTCACATTGATGATATATTTAAGTGCTCAGTCATATTTTACAATTTCTCTTACTTTGTTTCATATTGTATTACATTTTGACTTCACACTGATATGTTTAAGTGCTCAGTCATATTTTACAATTTCTCTTACTTTGTTTCATATTGTATTACATTTTGACTTCACACTGATGATATGTTTAAGTGCTCAGTCATATTTTACAATTTCTCTTACTTTGTTTCATATTGTATTACATTTTGACTTCACACTGATGATATGTTTAAGTGCTCAGTCATATTTTACAATTTCTCTTACTTTGTTTCATATTGTATTACATTTTGACTTCACACTGATGATATGTTTAAGTGCTCAGTCATATTTTACAATTTCTCTTACTTTGTTTCATATTGTATTACATTTTGACTTCACACTGATGATATGTTTAAGTGCTCAGTCATATTTTACAATTTCTCTTACTTTGTTTCATATTGTATTACATTTTGACTTCACACTGATGATATGTTTAAGTGCTCAGTCATATTTTACAATTTCTCTTACTTTGTTTCATATTGTATTACATTTTGACTTCACACTGATGATATGTTTAAGTGCTCAGTCATATTTTACAATTTCTTTTAGTTTTTCATATTGTACTAGATTTTGACTTCACACTGATGATATGTTTAAGTGCTCAGTCACATTTTACAGTTTCTCTTACTTTGTTTCATAATGTATTACATTTTGACTTCACACTGATGATATGCTTAAGTGCTCAGTCATATTTTACAATTGCTTTTACTTTGTTTCATATAATATTACATTTTGAATTCATACTGATGATATGTTTAAGTGCTCAGTCATATTTTACAATTTCCCTTACTTTGTTTCACAGTGTATTACATTTTGAATTCACAGTGATGATATGTTTAAGTGCTCAGTCATATTTTACAATTTCTCTTACTTTGTTTCATTTTGTATTACATTTTGACTTCACACTGATGATATGTTTAAGTGCTCAGTCATATTTTACAATTTCTCTTACTTTGTTTCATATTGTATTACATTTTGACTTCACACTGATGATATGTTTAAGTGCTCAGTCATATTTTACAATTTCTCTTACTTTGTTTCATATTGTATTACATTTTGACTTCACACTGATGATATGTTTAAGTGCTCAGTCATATTTTACAATTTCTCTTACTTTGTTTCATATTGTATTACATTTTGACTTCACACTGATGATATGTTTAAGTGCTCAGTCATATTTTACAATTTCTCTTACTTTGTTTCATATTGTATTACATTTTGACTTCACACTGATGATATGTTTAAGTGCTCAGTCATATTTTACAATTTCTTTTACTTTGTTTCATATTGTATTACATTTTGACTTCACACTGATGATATGTTTAAGTGCTCAGTCATATTTTACAATTTCTCTTACTTTGTTTCATATTGTATTACATTTTGACTTCACACTGATGATATGTTTAAGTGCTCAGTCATATTTTACAATTTCTCTTACTTTGTTTCATATTGTATTACATTTTGACTTCACACTGATGATATGTTTAAGTGCTCAGTCATATTTTACAATTTCTTTTAGTTTGTTTCATATTGTATTACATTTTGACTTCACAATGATGATATGTTTAAGTGATCAGTCATATTTTACAATTTCTGTTACTTTGTTTTATATTGTATTACATTTTAACTTCACACTGATGATATGTTTAAGTGCTCAGTCACATTTTACAATTTCTTACTTTGTTTCATAGTGTATTGCATTTTGACTTCACACTGATGATATATTTAAGTGCTCAGTCAGATTTTACAAATTATCTTACTTTGTTTGATATTGTATTACATTTTGACTTCACAATGATATGTCTAAGTGCTCAGTCATATTTTACAATTTCTCTTACTTTGTTTCATATTGTATTACATTTTGACTTCACACTGATATGTTTAAGTGCTCAGTCATATTTTACAATTTCTCTTACTTTGTTTTATATTGTATTACATTTTGACTTCACACTGATGATATGTTTAAGTGCTCAGTCACATTTTACAGTTTCTCTTTGTTTCATATTGTATTGCATTTTGACTTCACACTGATGATATGTTTAAGTGCTCAGTCATATTTTACAATTTCTCTTACTTTGTTTCATATTGTATTACATTTTGACTTCACACTGATGATATGTTTAAGTGCTCAGTCATATTTTACAATTTCTCTTACTTTGTTTCATATTGTATTACATTTTGACTTCACACTGATGATATGTTTAAGTGCTCAGTCATATTTTACAATTTCTCTTACTTTGTTTCATATTGTATTACATTTTGACTTCTCACTGATGATATGTTTAAGTGCTCAGTCATATTTTACAATTTCTCTTACTTTGTTTCATATTGTATTACATTTTGACTTCACACTGATGATATGTTTAAGTGCTCAGTCATATTTTACAATTTCTCTTACTTTGTTTCATATTGTATTACATTTTGACTACACACTGATGATATGTTTAAGTGCTCAGTCATATTTTACAATTTCTCTTACTTTGTTTCATATTGTATTACATTTTGACTTCACACTGATGATATGTTTAAGTGCTCAGTCATATTTTACAATTTCTCTTACTTTGTTTCATATTGTATTACATTTTGACTTCACACTGATGATATGTTTAAGTGCTCAGTCATATTTTACAATTTCTCTTACTTTGTTTCATATTGTATTACATTTTGACTTCACACTGATGATATGTTTAAGTGCTCAGTCATATTTTACAATTTCTTTTACTTTGTTTCATATTGTATTACATTTTGACTTCACACTGATGATATGTTTAAGTGCTCAGTCATATTTTACAATTTCTCTTACTTTGTTTCATATTGTATTACATTTTGACTTCACACTGATGATATGTTTAAGTGCTCAGTCATATTTTACAATTTCTCTTACTTTGTTTCATATTGTATTACATTTTGACTTCACACTGATGATATGTTTAAGTGCTCAGTCATATTTTACAATTTCTCTTACTTTGTTTCATATTGTATTACATTTTGACTTCACACTGATGATATGTTTAAGTGCTCAGTCATATTTTACAATTTCTCTTACTTTGTTTCATATTGTATTACATTTTGACTTCACACTGATGATATGTTTAAGTGCTCAGTCATATTTTACAATTTCTCTTACTTTGTTTCATATTGTATTACATTTTGACTTCACACTGATGATATGTTTAAGTGCTCAGTCATATTTTACAATTTCTCTTACTTTGTTTCATATTGTATTACATTTTGACTTCACACTGATGATATGTTTAAGTGCTCAGTCATATTTTACAATTTCTCTTACTTTGTTTCATATTGTATTACATTTTGACTTCACACTGATGATATGTTTAAGTGCTCAGTCATATTTTACAATTTCTCTTACTTTGTTTCATATTGTATTACATTTTGACTTCACACTGATGATATGTTTAAGTGCTCAGTCATATTTTACAATTTCTCTTACTTTGTTTCATATTGTATTACATTTTGACTTCACACTGATGATATGTTTAAGTGCTCAGTCATATTTTACAATTTCTCTTACTTTGTTTCATATTGTATTACATTTTGACTTCACACTGATGATATGTTTAAGTGCTCAGTCATATTTTACAATTTCTCTTACTTTGTTTCATATTGTATTACATTTTGACTTCACACTGATGATATGTTTAAGTGCTCAGTCATATTTTACAATTTCTCTTACTTTGTTTCATATTGTATTACATTTTGACTTCACACTGATGATATGTTTAAGTGCTCAGTCATATTTTACAATTTCTCTTACTTTGTTTCATATTGTATTACATTTTGACTTCACATTGATGATATGTTTAAGTGCTCAGTCATATTTTACAATTTCTCTTACTTTGTTTCATATTGTATTACATTTTGACTTCACACTGATGATATGTTTAAGTGCTCAGTCATATTTTACAATTTCTCTTACTTTGTTTCATATTGTATTACATTTTGACTTCACACTGATGATATGTTTAAGTGCTCAGTCATATTTTACAATTTCTCTTACTTTGTTTCATATTGTATTACATTTTGACTTCACACTGATGATATGTTTAAGTGCTCAGTCATATTTTACACTTTCTCTTACTTTGTTTCATATTGTATTACCTTTTGAATTCACACTGATAATATGTTTAAGTGCTCAGTCATATTTTACAATTTCTCTTACTTTGTTTCAAATTGCATTACATTTTGACTTCACACTGATGATATATTTAAGTGCTCAGTCATATTTTACAATTTCTCTTACTTTGTTTCATATTGTATTACATTTTGACTTCACACTGATGATATGTTTAAGTGCTCAGTCATATTTTACAATTTCTCTTACTTTGTTTCTTATTGTATTACATTTTGACTTCACACTGATGATATGTTTAAGTGCTCAGTCATATTTTACAATTTCTCTTACTTTGTTTCTTATTGTATTACTTTATGACTTCACACTGATGATATGTTTAAGTGTTCAGTCATATTTTACAATTTCTCTTACTTTGTTTCATATTGTATTACATTTTGACTTCACACTGATGATATGTTTAAGTGCTCAGTCATATTTTACAATTTCTCTTACTTTGTTTCATATTGTATTACATTTTGACTTCACATTGATGATATGTTTAAGGGCTCAGTCATATTTTACAATTTCTCTTACTTTGTTTCATATTGTATTACATTTTGACTTCACACTGATGATATGTTTAAGTGCTCAGTCATATTTTACAATTTCTCTTACTTTGTTTCATATTGTATTACATTTTGACTTCACACTGATGATATGTTTAAGTGCTCAGTCATATTTTACAATTTCTCTTACTTTGTTTCATATTGTATTACATTTTGACTTCACACTGATGATATGTTTAAGTGCTCAGTCATATTTTACAATTTCTCTTACTTTGTTTCATATTGTATTACATTTTGACTTCACACTGATGATATGTTTAAGTGCTCAGTCATATTTTACAATTTCTCTTACTTTGTTTCATATTGTATTACATTTTGACTTCACACTGATGATACATTTAAGTGCTCAGTCATATTTTACAATTTCTCTTACTTTGTTTCATATTGTATTACATTTTGACTTCACACTGATGATATGTTTAAGTGCTCAGTCATATTTTACAATTTCTCTTACTTTCTTTCATATTGTATTACATTTTGACTTCACATGATGATACGTTTAAGTGCTCAGTCATATTTTACAATTTCTCTTACTTCGTTTCATATTGTATTACATTTTGACTTCAAATTGATGATATGTTTAAGTGCTCAGTCATATTTTACAATTTCTCTTACTTTGTTTCATATTGTATTACATTTTGACTTCACATGATGATACGTTTAAGTGCTCAGTCATATTTTACAATTTCTCTTACTTCGTTTCATATTGTATTACATTTTGACTTCAAATTGATGATATGTTTAAGTGCTCAGTCATATTTTACAATTTCTCTTACTTTGTTTCATATTGTATTACATTTTGACTTCACACTGATGATATGTTTAAGTGCTCAGTCATATTTTACAATTTCTCTTACATTGTTTTATATTGTATTACATTTTGACTTTACATGATGATATGTTTAAGTGCTCAGTCATATTTTACAATTTTGTTTACTTTGTTTCATATTGTATTACATTTTGACTTCACACTGATGATATGCTTAAATGCTCAGTCATATTTTACAATTTCTCTTACTTTGTTTCATATTGTATTACATTTTGACTTCACACTGATGACATGTTTAAGTGCTCAGTCATATTTTACAATTTCTCTTACTTTGTTTCATATTGTATTACATTTTGACTTCACACTGATGATATGTTTAAGTGCTCAGTCATATTTTACAATTTCTTTTACTTTGTTTCATATTGTATTACATTTTGACTTCACACTGATGATATGTTTAAGTGCTCAGTCATATTTTACAATTTCTCTTACTTTGTTTCATATTGTATTACATTTTGACTTCACACTGATGATATGTTTAAGTGCTCAGTCATATTTTACAATTTCTCTTACTTTGTTTCATATTGTATTACATTTTGACTTCACACTGATGATATGTTTAAGTGCTCAGTCATATTTTACAATTTCTTTTACTTTGTTTCATATTGTATTACATTTTGACTTCACACTGATGATATGTTTAAGTGCTCAGTCATATTTTACAATTTCTCTTACTTTGTTTCATATTGTATTACATTTTGACTTCACACTGATGATATGTTTAAGTGCTCAGTCATATTTTACAATTTCTCTTACTTTGTTTCATATTGTATTACATTTTGACTTCACACTGATGATATGTTTAAGTGCTCAGTCATATTTTACAATTTCTCTTACTTTGTTTCATATTGTATTACATTTTGACTTCACATTGATGATATGTTTAAGTGCTCAGTCATATTTTACAATTTCTCTTACTTTGTTTCATATTGTATTACATTTTGACTTCACACTGATGATATGTTTAAGTGCTCAGTCATACTTTACAAATTCTCTTACATTGTTTAATATTGTATTGCATTTTGACTTCACATGATGATACGTTTAAGTGCTCAGTCATATTTTAGAATTTCTCTTACTTTGTTTCATATTGTATTACATTTTGACTTCACACTGATGATATGTTTAAGTGCTCAGTCATATTTTACAATTTCTCTTACTTTGTTTCATATTGTATTGCATTTTGACTTCACACTGATGATATGCTTAAGTGCTCAGTCATATTTTAGAATTTCCCTTACTTTGTTTCATAATGTATTACATTTTGAATTCACACTGATGATATGTTTAAGTGCTCTGTCATATTTTACAATTTCTCTTACTTTGTTTCATATTGTATTACATTTTGACTTCACACTGATGATATGTTTAAGTGCTCAGTCATATTTTACAATTTCTCTTACTTTGTTTCATATTGTATTACATTTTGACTTCACACTGATGATATGTTTAAGTGCTCAGTCATATTTTACAATTTCTCTTACTTTGTTTCATATTGTATTACATTTTGACTTCACACTGATGATATGTTTAAGTGCTCAGTCATATTTTACAATTTCTCTTACTTTGTTTCATATTGTATTACATTTTGACTTCACACTGATGATATGTTTAAGTGCTCAGTCATATTTTACAATTCCTCTTACTTTGTTTCAAATTGCATTACATTTTGACTTCACACTGATGATATGTTTAAGCGCTCAGTCATATTTTGCAATTTCTCTACTTTGTTTCATATTGTATTACATTTTGACTTCACATTGATATGTTTAAGTGCTCAGTCATATTTTACAATTTCTCTTACTTTGTTTCATATTGTATTACATTTTGACTTCACACTGATCATATATGTGCCCAGTCATATTTTACAATTTCTTTTACTTTGGTTCATAATGTATTACATTTTGACTTTACATTTTGACTTCACACTGATATGTTTAAGTGCTCAGTCATATTTTACAATTTCTCTTACTTTGTCTCATACTGCATTACATTTTGACTTCACACTGATGATATGTTTCAGTGCTCAGTCATGTTTTACAATTTCTCTTACTTTGTTTCATATTGGATTAAATTTTGACTTCACACTGATGATATGTTTCAGTGCTCAGTCATATTGTACAATTTCTCTTACTTTGTTTCATATTGTATTACATTCTGACTTCACATTGATGATATATTTAAGTGCTCAGTCATATTTTACAATTTCTCTTACTTTGTTTCATATTGTATTACATTTTGACTTCACACTGATGATATGTTTAAGTGCTCAGTCATATTTTACAATTTCTCTTACTTTGTTTCATATTGTATTACATTTTGACTTCACACTGATATGTTTAAGTGCTCAGTCATATTTTACAATTTCTGTTACTTTGTTTTATATTGTATTACATTTTGTCTTCACACTGATGATATGTTTAAGTGCTCAGTCATATTTTACAATTTATTTTACTTTGTTTCATATTGTATTACATTTTGACTTCACACTGATGATATGTTTAAGTGCTCAGTCATATTTTACAATTTCTGTTACTTTGTTTCATATTGTTTTACATTTTGACTTCACACTGATGATATGTTTAAGTGCACAGTCATATTTTTCAATTTCTCTTACTTTGTTTCATAGTGTATTTCATTTTGACTTCACACTGATGATATGCTTCATTGCTAAGTCATATTTTTCAATTTCTCTTACTTTGTTTCATATTGTATTACATTTTGACTTCACACTGATGATATGTTTAAGTGCTCAGTCATATTTTACAATTTCTTTTACTTTGTTTCATATTGTATTACATTTTGACTTCACACTGATGATATGTTTAAGTGCTCAGTCATATTTTACAATTTCTTTTACTTTGTTTCATATTGTATTACATTTTGACTTCACACTGATGATATGTTTAAGTGCTCAGTCATATTTTACAATTTCTTTTACTTTGTTTCATATTGTATTACATTTTGACTTCACACTGATGATATGTTTAAGTGCTCAGTCATATTTTACAATTTCTCTTACTTTGTTTCATATTGTATTACATTTTGACTTCACACTGATGATATGTTTAAGTGCTCAGTCATATTTTACAATTTCTCTTACTTTGTTTCATATTGTATTACATTTTGACTTCACACTGATGATATGTTTAAGTGCTCAGTCATATTTTACAATTTCTTTTACTTTGTTTCATATTGTATTACATTTTGACTTCACACTGATGATATGTTTAAGTGCTCAGTCATATTTTACAATTTCTCTTACTTTGTTTCATATTGTATTACATTTTGACTTCACACTGATGATATGTTTAAGTGCTCAGTCATATTTTAGAATTTCTCTTACTTTGTTTCATATTGTATTACATTTTGACTTCACACTGATGATATGTTTAAGTGCTCAGTCATATTTTACAATTTCTTTTACTTTGTTTCATATTGTATTACATTTTGACTTCACACTGATGATATGTTTAAGTGCTCAGTCATATTTTACAATTTCCTTTACTTTGTTTCATAGTGTATTACATTTTGTATCCACACTGATGATATGTTTAAGTGCTCAGTCATATTTTACAATTTCTTTTACTATGTTTCATATTGTATTACATTTTGACTTCACACTGATGATATGTTTAAGTGCTCAGTCATATTTTACAATTTCTCTTACTTTGTTTCATATTGTATTACATTTTGACTTCACACTGATGATATGTTTAAGTGCTCAGTCATATTTTACAATTTCTTTTACTTTGTTTCATATTGTATTACATTTTGACTTCACACTATGTCTAAGTGCCCAGTCATATTTTATAATTTCTCTTACTTTGTCTCATATTGTATTAAATTTTGACTTCACACTGATGATATGTTTAAGTGCTCAGTCATATTTTACAAATTCTTTTACTTTGTTTCATATTGTATTACATTTTGACTTCACACTGATGATATGTTTAAGTGCTCAGTCATATTTTACAATTTCTTTTACTTTGTTTCATATTGTATTACATTTTGACTTCACACTGATGATATGTTTAAGTGCTCAGTCATATTTTACAATTTCTCTTACTTTGTTTCATATTGTATTACATTTTGACTTCACACTGATGATATGTTTAAGTGCTCAGTCATATTTTACAATTTCTCTTACTTTGTTTCATATTGTATTACATTTTGACTTCACACTGATGATATGTTTAAGTGCTCAGTCATATTTTACAATTTCTCTTACTTTGTTTCATATTGTATTACATTTTGACTTCACACTGATGATATGTTTAAGTGCTCAGTCATATTTTACAATTTCTCTTACTTTGTTTCATATTGTATTACATTTTGACTTCACACTGATGATATGTTTAAGTGCTCAGTCATATTTTACAATTTCTCTTACTTTGTTTCATATTGTATTACATTTTGACTTCACACTGATGATATATGTGCCCAGTCATATTTTACAATTTCTTTTACTTTGTTTCATAATGTATTACATTTTGACTTCACACTGATATGTTTAAGTGCTCAGTCATATTTTACAATTTCTCTTACTTTGTTTCATATTGTATTACATTTTGACTTCACATTGATGATATGTTTAAGTGCTCAGTCATATTTTACAATTTCTCTTACTTTGTTTCATATTGTATTACATTTTGACTTCACACTGATGATATGTTTAAGTGCTCAGTCATATTTTACAATTTCTCTTACTTTGTTTCATATTGTATTACATTTTGACTTCACACTGATGATATGTTTAAGTGCTCAGTCATATTTTACAATTTCTCTTACTTTGTTTCATATTGTATTACATTTTGACTTCACACTGATGATATGTTTAAGTGCTCAGTCATATTTTACAATTTCTCTTACTTTGTTTCATATTGTATTACATTTTGACTTCACACTGATGATATGTTTAAGTGCTCAGTCATATTTTACAATTTCTCTTACTTTGTTTCATATTGTATTACATTTTGACTTCACACTGATATGTTTAAGTGCTCAGTCATATTTTACAATTTCTCTTACTTTGTTTCACATTGTATTACATTTTGACTTCACACTGATGATATGTTTAAGTGCTCAGTCATATTTTACAATTTATTTTACTTTTCATATTGTATTACATTTTGATTTCTCACTGATATGTTTAAGTGCTCAATCATATTTTTCAATTTCTGTTACTTTGTTTCATATTGTATTACGTTTTGACTTCACACTGATGATATGTGTAAGTGCTCAGTCATATTTTTCAATTTCTTTTACTTTGCTTCATAGTGTATTACATTTTGACTTCACACTGATGATATATTTAAGTGCTCAGTCATATTTTACAAACTCTGTTACTTTGCTTCATAGTGTATTACATTTTGACTTAACACTGATGATATGTTTAAGTGCACAGTCATATTTTACAATTTCTTTTACTTTGTTTCATATTGTATTACATTTTGACTTCACACTGATGATATGTTTAAGTGCTCAGTCATATTTTACAATATCTTTTACTTTGTTTCAAGTTGTATTACATTTTGACTTCACACTGATGATATGTTTAAGTGCTCAGTCATATTTTACAATTTCTCTTACTTTGTTTCATAGTGTATTGCATTTTGACTTCACACTGATGATATGCTTAACTGCTCAGTCATATTTTACAATTTCTTTTACTTTGTTTCATATTGTATTACATTTTGACTTCACACTGATGAATAAGTGCTCAGTCATATTTTACAATTTCTCTTACTTTGTTTCATAGTGTATTACATTTTGACTTCACACTGATGATATGTTTAAGTGCTCAGTCATATTTTACAATTTCTTACGTTGTTTTATAGTGTATTACATTTTGACTTCACACTGATGATATGTTTAAGTGCTCAGTCATATTTTACAATTTATTTTACTTTATTTCATAGTGTATTACATTTTGTCTTCACACTGATGATATGTTTAAGTGCTCAGTCATATTTTACAATTTCTTTTACTTTGTTTCATAGTGTATTACATTGGACTTCACACTGATGATATGTTTAAGTGCTCAGTCATAGTTTTCAATTTATTTTACTTTGTTTCATAGTGTATTACATTTTGACTTCACACTGATGATATGTTTAAGTGCTCAGTCATATTTTTCAATTTCTTTTACTTTGTTTCATAGTGTATTACATTTTGACTTCACACTGATGATATGTTTAAGTTCTCAGTCATATTTTACAATTTCTTTTACTTTGTTTCACAATGTATTACATTTTGACTTCACACTGATATGTTTAAGTGCTCAATCATATTTTTCAATTTCTCTTACTTTGTTTCACATTGTATTACATTTTGACTTCACACTGATGATATATTTAAGTGCTCAGTCATATTTTACAATTTCTGTTACTTTGCTTCATAGTGTATTACATTTTGACTTAACACTGATGATATGTTTAAGTGCACAGTCATATTTTACAATTTCTTTTACTTTATTTCATATTGTATTACATTTTGACTTCATGCTGATGATATGTTTAAGTGCTCAGTCATATTTTACAATTTCTTTTACTTTGTTTCAAGTTGTATTACATTTTGACTTCACACTGATGATATTTTTAACTGCTTAGTCATATTTTGCAATTTCTCTTGCTTTGTTTCATATTGTATTGCATTTTGACTCCACACTAATGATATGTTTAACTGCTCAGTCATATTTTACAATTTCTCTTACTTTGTTTCATAGTGTATTACATTTTGACTTCACACTGATGATATGTTTAAGTGCTCAGTCATATTTTACAATTTATTTTACTTTATTTCATAGTGTATTACGTTTTGACTTCACACTGATGATATGTTTAAGTTGCTCAGTCATATTTTACAATTTCTGTTACTTTGTTTCATATTGTATTGCATTTGACTTTATGCTGATGATATGTTTAAGTGCACAGTCATATTTTACAATTTCTTTTACTTTGTTTCATATTGTATTACATTTTGACTTCACACTGATGATATGTTTAAGTGCTCAGTCATATTTTACAATTTCTCTTACTTTGTTTCATAGTGTATTACATTTTGACTTCACACTGATGATATGTTTAAGTGCTCAGTCATATTTTACAATTTATTTTACTTTGTTTCGTAGTGTATTACATTTTGAATTCACACTGATGATATGTTTAAGTGCACAGTCATATTTTTCAATTTCTCTTACTTTGTTTCATAGTGTATTTAATTTTGACTTCACACTAGTGATATGCTTTATTGCTCAGTCATATTTTTCAATTTCTGTTACTTTGTTTCATATTGTATTACATTTTGACTTTACGCTGATGATATGTTTAAGTGCACAGTCATATTTTACAATTTCTTTTACTTTGTTTCATATTGTATTACATTTTGACTTCACACTGATGATATGTTTAAGTTGCTCAGTCATATTTTACAATTTCTGTTAGTTTGTTTCATATTGTATTGCATTTGACTTTACGCTGATGATATGTTTAAGTGCACAGTCATATTTTACAATTTCTTTTACTTTGTTTCATATTGTATTACATTTTGACTTCATGCTGATGATATGTTTAAGTGCTCAGTCATATTTTACAATTTCTTTTACTTTGTTTCAAGTTGTATTACATTTTGACTTCACACTGATGATATGTTTAACTGCTTAGTCATATTTTGCAATTTCTCTTTCTTTGTTTCATATTGTATTGCATTTTGACTCCACACTAATGATATGTTTAACTGCTCAGTCATATTTTACAATTTCTTTTACTTTGTTTCATATTGTATTACATTTTGACTTCACACTGATGATATGTTTAAGTGCTCAGTCATATTTTACAATTTCTCTTACTTTGTTTCATAGTGTATTACATTTTGACTTCACACTGATGATATGTTTAAGTGCTCAGTCATATTTTACAATTTATTTTACTTTATTTCATAGTGTATTACGTTTTGACTTCACACTGATGATATGTTTAAGTGCTCAGTCATATTTTACAATTTCTTTTACTTTGTTTCATAGTGTATTACATTTGACTTCACACTGATGATATGTTTAAGTGCTCAGTCATAGTTTTCAATTTATTTTACTTTGTTTCATAGTGTATTACATTTTGACTTCACACTGATGATATGTTTAAGTGCTCAGTCATATTTTTCAATTTCTTTTACTTTGTTTCATAGTGTATTACATTTTGACTTCACACTGATGATATGTTTAAGTTGCTCAGTCATATTTTACAATTTCTGTTACTTTGTTTCATATTGTATTGCATTTGACTTTACGCTGATGATATGTTTAAGTGCTCAGTCATATTTTAAGATTTCTGTTACTTTGTTTCATATTGTATTACATTTTGACTTCACGCTGATATGTTTAAGTGCTCAGTCATATTTTACAATTTCTGTTACTTTGTTTCATAGTGTATTACATTTTGACTTCACACTGATGATATGTTTAAGTGCTCAGTCATATTTTACAATTTCTGTTACTTTGCTTCATAGTGCATTACATTTTGACTTCATACTGATGATATGTTTAAGTGCGCAGTTTTTTTTACAATTTCTATTACTTTGTTTCATATTGTATTACATTTTGACTTCACGCTGATGATATGTTTAAGTGCTCAGTCAAATTTTATAATTTCTTTTACTTTTTTTCATACTATATTACATTTTGACTTCACGCTGATGATATGTTTAAGTGCAGAAGTACCATAATAAAACTGAAGTTGACACTGACAGTCGAACTGCAGGGCAACTGAAGTTACCTAACAATAAATGTGCTTGGATTTAGAGGGACATTAGTTATACAATTAAAGCAACTATCATGATTAGTGGGGGCATGGAGGGAGATCAGTAACGGCATACAAGTTAGTAGTGCATTCTGTTTATGATGACTTGGGCTTGCAAAATTTAAAAAAACGGGGTAATTAGGAATCTGCTTTGAGGTGAGTGGGGTTCTCTGACAAAGAATGACATTCCCCCACACTTACCAAAAGGTCTGAATGCATCACAGATGCTAATTCCAAGACTAAAGGAAGTGCTTTCTTTGTGCTGAAACTATATGTCTGTTACTACATACATTTTGTACGTGTTTTAGGTCTCAAGCTCAGGCATCTTTTGTCATGATTCCTGGCACTGACTAGAGCCACCCAAGTGCTGAACTACAATTTCCTAGGTAGGAATGCCGAGTAGGCAGACAAAAGGCATAATGGGGTTATTAAGTACTTTAGCCAGAATGCAAAAGTGGTGAGGGCCATCCCTAGCAAGGCAGGAGGGTCTGTCATCCATCTCAACAAAAGCAGACATATATTGGACCCCACTAAAATGATACCACGTATAAAGCCAATTACTGAAGGCAATTGTCTTGTACTTCAATTTTGGCATCAGTCTACATGTCAGCAAATTACCACTCACACCAGTGTCTTCCCTGCCTCTGTGACATGCATTGCAAGGTTGATCATACCCTTCTGAATTCAGGCCATAGTCACATTTGTCAGTGTTCCAACAGCCTTCAGTGTCCCTGTTCTTGGCTCCAGAAAGACATACGTAACCTTGCTCTTATTTAAATTTGTGAGGGTAATACTGTTGTGCTTCACAACAGTCACCTGTTACCAAAATATTTCCTAGAGTGGAAACGTACTGTGGTGGCTATGATTTCTTAGGTCTTAACGTAAGAGGCTTAGGGAATGTCTTTTTAAACACCTTGGCATAAGTAAGTAGAGCTGAGGTCATTTATGTTGTGATGGTGTGTGTGTAGTGCTTCAGCAGTGTGTTAAGACGTGAGAGGGAGGTCTCCAAACTCATTATGTACTTACACTTCTCTCAAGGTGAATCATGCTGTCATGTCAGGGGTTTTTCAGTAAAAGCATGAGGCAGATTCTCCATGGCCTCAAAAAAACTAAAAGCTACCAGACTGGCTAAAGGTGAGTGCTTAAGGACATATAGGTTCATAGCTGTGAACTAGGCTATTGGCCCTGGAGCCTTCACAAGCCTAGTCCATAGGACTACTCTAGTATCATGCCACCCGACCATAGTTCCCAGTGCCTCTGTCGCGTAAAGCCACTGGAGTGATCTCCGGGGTGAATTTTCTACTTCCCATTTACTCATCAAGATTTCTCTTGAAGAGGGCCAGTCAGGTGCTCTGTTTGACGTATATGGGAAGTCTATTCCATAACATGGGCAGTCTTTGGGTTATGAACCTGCCCCTCCAGCATGTTCTGTTGATTGTGGCAATGAGGTTGAGGTCTCTAGAGCATGTGGTGTGGAGGGATTGGGATTTATTTAGATGTAGCATTTCTAACAGAGCTGGGGTAGACATGGCTTTGTAAGTCAAGAAGAATACACACACACACATATATATATATATATATATACATATATAAATATATCTACAATATGAAGATTATAAACTGTCATCTATTACTTGTCTTGCAGTAGCAAAACAGCACGCAGCTCATAAAAAATTGAGCTGAGTCACACAAATGAGCTCTCTAATCAGTAATAAAACAAAATCAGTTCGATGTTAATACAATTAGCTGGAATATGCCTTATAGTAAAACATACAGAAAATTGGAGCTGTGTAATATGTACAGTAAATAGTATAGTACTGGTACAGTAATAATTAGACTGTGTAGTATGGTACAATCTGCTGGGGATACATGTGTAGTATGGTATAATCTGCTGAGGATACATGTGTAGGATGGTATAATCTGCTGAGGATACATGTGTAGGATGGTATAATCTGCTGAGGATACATGTGTAGTATGGTATAATCTGCTGAGGATACATGTGTAGGATGGTATAATCTGCTGAGGATACATGTTTAGTATGGTATAATCTCCTGAGGATACATGCGTAGTATGGTATAATCTTCTGAGGATACATGCATAGTATGGTACAATCTGCTGAGGATATGTGCGTGCTATGGTATAATCTGCTGAGGATACATGCGTAGTTTGGTGTAATCTGCTGAGGATACATGCGTAGCATGGTGCAATCTACTGAGAATACATTATTACTAAATAGGTACTAGTGCAGAATGATACAGAAAATACTATGGCGTATACATAGACACACATGGAGCAAATAGTACATAACACTTTTACAGCTGGGCAGTACAGGCATAGATGCCATAATTAACTTTAACAGTATAGCATCTGAGCTGTGGAGTAGCATTAACAGTACAGCAGTTGGAAAGCGGAGGCATGTTTGCCAGAATTGTTTGAATAGTGCAATGGAAAAAAAATCAGTGCAACAAGACAAAAAAATGTAATATCGTAACAGAATTTTGGTTTGTGCCTGCAGATAAGGCACGTGTGTGTGTTACAGTTTCTTACACAGTGCGGCTGTAAGAGTACTACTATTATTGGAATCTGGTGCTACAACTTGTAGTTGTAGGAAGAACTATAATATGAACAATGTTTTAGTGAGGGGAAAAATATGATGCAGTAGATAGAAAGAAAAATGAGAAAAAAAGAAGTTATGTCTTACCATAATGTTCCATCTGTGCTGTTGATCTTCATCTATTCCTGATTGATGGGTTATGGTTCCAATCCTTGAAATCGATCCAGCCATTATATAGCTCATGCCTGCCAGAAAACTCTCAAGCTAGTAGTCTACCCATAATGCCCCTCTCTACATGACCTTAGCCCAAGTTGCTGCTATGCATATTTTACTCATGGAAGCTTTAGAATGGAAGACAGCTGAAGAAGCCATAGATCTAGTGGAATGTGCCTTCGCCGACATTGGAAATTTTAGGTTCTTTTTGCTATAAATGAAGGAAATACAATCTCTTAACCATGTTAACAGGGTAGACACAGATTTTCCTAAGGGTGCACCAGAGAAGGAGACAAATAATTGTTCTGACTTCCTAATTTCATTAGTTCTGTTGAGACAGAACTATAATTGTCTATGAACATCTAACAGATGTAGGCAATATTAGCCTTTATTAGAAAATTTTGGAAAGAAGACAGGTAAGTCAATACTCTGATTAATGCTGGACTCTGAGACCACCTTTAGAAGAAAGGACGAATTTGTCCTAAGTGTAACTCTATCCATATGGAAAATTAAGTAAGGGTGTTTTGCACATAAGGCTTGCAATTCGGAAAATCAGCTCACGGAGGTGATAGCTATAAGTAAAAGTGTTTTAGGTTCATAGGTAGGAACTAGGTTATCAGCTCAAAGGCATTTATAAGCCTAGCTGGAATGTGTTGGCTTTCGCCGCCCCCTTAGATTAGTGCCCTGTGCCTCTTGTCCAGCAGAGCTATTGAAGTGATCCCTGGGGTAAATTTTCTGTTTCCAATCCACTCGTTCAAGGTTGAAGAGGGTTAGCAAGCAGCTCAGCCTAATGTAGACTGGAATCTTGTTCCAGATAATGGAAAGTCTCTGGGACAGGAATCTATCCCTCCAGCATGTCCTATTTATTGTTGTGGTGAGGTTTAGATCCCTGGAGCATGTGGCTCGAGGGGATGTAGTTTTCTTTAGATGGAGCATGTCCATCAATTCTGGGTTGGACATGGCCTTGTATATCAGGCAAAGATCACCTCTGAGTAGGCGGTATACAACCGAGTACAGCTGGAGTTTGTTCAGTCGAGCTGCATAGGGCATCTGGCTTGAGGCCAGTGATCCTCTTGGTGAGGTACTTTTGTGGTCTTTCCAGTTATTGCAGGTGTCTTGTAAGGTACATCCCAAATGGGGCATTGTACTCTATAATGGGTCTGATGAGTGATGCATAGAGGGGCCCAATGACCTCTTTCGATCTGGATGCAAACCCTTTTGTGATTAGGTGGGCCTCATAGAAGGATTTTTTTAACCACTTTGGCAATATGATCATCAAAGGAGAGGTTACTATCTACTTGGGTCCCCAGATCCCTTAATACATCTTCTGTATTTAGGGGGCTACCTACCACCTAAGTGGTAGTTTGTGGGTACTTTGTTTTTTCCAAAGGGGATAACTATGCACTTTTTGGCATTTAGCTTGAGGCCATGGTTTTGACACCAGGTATCTGTCTGGTGAGACCATTTTGGAGGAAGTCTGTGTCAGTCGGAGAGTCAGTTATAGCCCCTAGTCTGCAGTCGTCTGTGGACGTGGTCAGCCATAGTCCTCCTGTGATTGCCTATACCTCTGAGAAGTATATGCCAAACAGGAGAGGTCCTAGGACTGAGCCCTGGGGAACGCCACTTGTAACCGGTTTAGAGTCAGACCTATCTCCCGCAACTCTTACCATATGGGTTCTGTCTGTGAGCCAGTTGGCAACCCATCTCATGACGTAGGGGTTTATGTTCAGGCTGGTGAGCTTGTCTATAATACCTGAGTGGGGAATGGTGTCAAAGGCCTTTGTGAGGTCTAGGTAGGCTGTGTGGACCACCTTTCCCTCATCTATAGCCTTGGTAACAGTCTCAAAGAAGATCACCAGGATTAGGGGGCATGATCTGCCCTTAACAAAGCTGAACTGGGTAGGGTCCAGTGTTTGGAGATTCCCAATGTTTCTGTTAATGAGATCCATGATGATGCACTCCATAGATTTATTATTTATTTATTTTATTTTATTTATTTTACATTTGTTGACCGGGATAGTCTGACTGGATGCATGTCCATTTTCAGCGGAGGCCCAGGGAGAAAAGCTCCACATTGACAGTAAGTTACATTCATATTAGACAGACTACATAACATTTCTTTTGATAATTAATACAAAAGAGGAAACAAAGACATACGAGTATATGCAATTACATTTAGAAAACTCCTTATTAATGATAGTCTCAGAGAATGAGCATAGCTTTTTATACCTTAGGTACTCCATTATTGATAGAGATTGAGGAAGTGAGGGGTTAGAGCATTGGCAGAGCCACTGTGTTTTAAAATGGTAGAATAGACTTTTCTTGAATTTGTTTTGGGAGGTGGCATTGGTGAGTCGAGGAGGAAGGGAGTTCCATATTTTACCAACGGCATTGGCAGAGAGTCACCCCCTGAGTTACAGGATTTGACCGTTTGTACAAGTAACCTGTTTGATGAGCGCAGACTATTTAGATTTGTGTAGGGGGTGATTAACTTACTCAGTGCAGGAATGTTGTCAGGTTGATTGAGAATTTTAAATGCTACTGTTAGTTGGTTCTGCTGGAGTAGATTTGGTAGCTCTATCCAACCAAGGTTATGTAGGTTAATACAGTGATGGGTTTTATAGGGCATGCCAGTAGCAAATCTAGCAATATGATTATAACAACATGAGAGTTTATTTAGGTCTGATTTGTTAAGGTTAGTGAGTATGGGGGAGGCATATAAGAGGGTAGAGAGAAGATGTGAGCGGGCAATGACCACTTTTGCCATGGGAGTCAGAAAGGATTTTATTCTATAATAGGGACCCCAGTTTCTTATTAACAGTTTTAATAGTTTGGTTGATGTGCAAATCAAATCTAAGTTTATTGTCAATGGTAACGCCTAGTAGCTTGGTATTGGAGTCAGGGGAGATAGTAGTTCCATTTCTGGATTGTACAGAAAAGGGTATAGGAGTAGGTTTATGGGTAGGATGGAAGAGTAGCAGTTTGGTTTTCTTTGGATTGAGGATCAATTGACGTCCTAACAACCAGTCTTCTACTGCAGTGAAACAGTCTTGGGTTTTGGATAGTAGATTAACTGGCGATTTGTCTGAGCAAATTAATGTCGAGTCGTCTGCGTATTGAATACAAGAGGTCTCAGGGATAACTTTGTAGAGATAGTTAATAAAAATAGAAAAGAGAAGAGGTCCCAGTATGGAACCTTGGGGGACCCCTACAGAACTAGGTAAGAGGCTGGAGAGCTTATTATGCCAGAGTACAGCTTGTTGCCTATCAGAGAGATAGGCATGAAACCAATCCAGTGTTTTGTTGTCTAGGTAGAGAGTTTTTAGAGTCTTATGAAGTAGTTGGTGGTTGACCATATCGAAGGCCTTTGATAGGTCCAAAAAGAGTGCTGATGATATTTTTTTGTCATTCCAGTTTTGGTTTATAGTGTCTGTGAAAGAGAGGAGGGCAGTAGTGGTACTATGTTTGGGCCTGAAACCATGTTGTGAACTAGTTAGAAGATTGTTCTGGGTTAGGTAGTGTACAAGTTGTTTGTGTATACATTTTTCCATGATTTTGGCCAGTGGTGACAATATGGCTATTGGCCTATAATTTGACAGGTCAGTGGATGTGCTACCTTTGTGGAGAGGGATTACATAGGAGATTTTCCATATAGAGGGGATTGTGGATTCTGTTATGGTACGATTAATTAAGATTGAGATGGGGTAGGCTATGACATCTGCAGCTTTTTGTAAATATTCAGCTGGAAGAAGGTCTGCAGAGAGGGTGGTTGGCTTTAATTTCTTCAGTAAGGATCGAATAAAGGAAGTGGGAACAGTTTGTAGGTTGAAGGAGGGCGTAGTCTTCGGGATGGAACCTGTTGTAGGGGAGTAGGTGGCAGATTGTTGGTCAGCTAAGGATTTGATAACATTGATAAAGAAAGTGTTAAAGGTATTGGCTACTTCTTCTGGGTTTTTATCACTTAGATCTACTGGGGTAGGAGTGCAGGACTTGCCTGGATGGAGAAGATTATTTAGACCCGCCCAAAACTTTTGGGGATTGTTTCGGTGTTTATGTTGTAGTTGATAGTAATAGTTTTTTTTTGTCAAGTGAAATTGATTTTTTTGTCTCATTTCTTAGTTGTTGGAAGTTGATGCGGTCTAGGGGTGCCTTGGTAGCATGCCATTTATCCCAGGCTTTATTTCTAAATTTAATTTTGGATGTAGAGTCTTTTGTTAGCCAGGGTGCTATTTGATTTTTGGTTTTGATTAATCGTTTGGGGGCATGAGAATCGAGTATATTTAGAAATGTGGAGTTAAAGTTTGTTACTGCCTCTTCTAGGGGGAGGTACTTAAGAATTGACCAGTTACAGGACTGCAGCTCAATTTGGAATTTAGTGAGGTCAAAATGTCTGGTGCTCCTGACTGACCTGTACACGGGCAATTTGCAGCTTCCTGCTTTGCTTTTCCCTATACAAGTGATGAGGTGATCACTAAGATCATTTGGAAGGGTCCCAGACATGTACGTATGGGGTTGATTGTTTATGAGTATCCAGTCTAGGATACTTTCTTTTTGTTTGGTGTTTCCAATTCTGGTGGGGGTGGTTATAGTCTGTGAGAAACCATGGAGATTTATGTGGGTGGGGTTTGACTCTGAGGAACATTGATTCCAGTCAATATTGACATCGCCCAGAATTATGGTTTCTTGGGGGTAGTTATTAGCTAGCCAGTTTAGAATGTTCTCAAGTGTGTCAGAGTTATTTCCAGGGGGGATGTAGATCACAATTAGGTTTATACTTTTTTCCTTATTCAGTTGTAATTTTAGGGCAGTTAACTCTGCATTAGAGATCTGGGGTGGTTGAGTGGGGGTTAAAGTAACGTTGAGTGGGCTTTTAAAGAGCACAGCAGTACCACCCCCCTTTTTTTGGGGGCGGTCGGTCCTGTATATATTATAGCCAGGTGGTATGATCTCATTATCTTTGGTCACTAGTTTGAGCCAGGTTTCTGTCAGGCACATAATGTCAGGGAGGTAGGTTGCTAAAAGAGCGTGTAGGCTGTGTATCTTTTAGTTATGTACTTACCATAACTTTAGATGTTTGGGATCCATCTCGCCTACATTCTGTACTGATGGGTTCGGAGCCGATTCTCGGCTCTGACTCGGCACACTATGCTATAGAGCGAAGTCTCTCATTGGCTGAGCTATTCTATATCCCAGGATGCACCACCGCTACTTCCCCAGATCTTGTTTGTCCGCACTCATGCATACACACATAACTGTTTATATAACATTGCCAGATGTTTCAAGATGAAACAATAGAACTCGGACCGTCCGATCTCTTCTGATCTCCAAGGCAGGGGGAAGGAGGGTGGGTTATTAGGAATGTAGGTGAGATGGATCCCAAACATCTAAAGTTATCGTAAGTACATAACTAAAAGATGTTATGTGATCCTATCTCGCCTACATTCTGTACTGATGGGACAGCGTCCCTAGCACCTAAATCCTGGGTGTCTCACTGGAAAACACTCCTGAGAACTGTGGAACCAAATGAAGCTCGCCCCCGAGATGCCACATCCAATTTGTAGTGGGAAATGAAGGTGTGCGGGGAAGACCACGTAGCCACAGCACAAATGTCACTAATGGCAAGCTTAGAATGGAATGCTATTGAAGTAGCCATAGCCCTTGTAGAATGAGCCTTGACAGAGGTCATAAGCTCTTTATTAGAAGATGAATAAGCCTGACTAATACAGTCCCTGATCCATTTGGCAATAGTGACCTTTGTGACGGCTTTGCCCAATTTATTATCCGAAAAGGACACAAACAATTGATCTGTTTTCCGTGTTTGTTGGGTCCTGTCTAAATAAAAACGCAATTGCCTGTTAACATCCAATGTGTGGAAGATGTATTCCGCTTTGTTTGAGTACTTTGGGAAGAAAACTGGAAGTTCTAATGACTGTTGCAGGCAAAAACTGGAACAAACTTTAGGGACAAAAGATGGGTTAGGCCTGAGGGATACTCTATCTTTGTGAAAAACCAGGTACGGTGGTTTGAGAGATAGAGCTTGAAGCTCTGAAACCCTTCTGGCAGAAGTAATCGCGACCAGAAAGGCAGTTTTCCAAGAAAGAAGTTTCAAATCACAGGTTGCTGCCGGTTCGAAGGGGGAGGAGGTTAAGGCACGTAATACCACATCGAGATCCCACGGAGGAGCAGGATGAGAAATCGGAGGTCGTAAAAGCGCAGCACCTTTCATGAAGGTTTTACACAATCTGTTGCTCATTAAAGGTGAGTTTATAGATTCGTGAAAATTGGAAATAGCTGCTAATTGGACCTTGATGGTAGAGACTGAAGAACCTTGACTGAATAGGGAAGTTAGAAATTTCAGGACTTCTGATACTGGAACAGTGATGGGATCCAGACCCCGGAGTTGAGCCCAAATAGCAAATCTCTTCCATTTGCTAGTATACAATTTCTTAGTGGCAGACTTGTGGGCCGAGGATAAGATAAAGTATGATTCCTGACTATAGTCGGAAGAGGAAGAGCCAAGCTGTTAACTTCAAAGTGTGAAGGGACTGATGGAGTTGTCCCGACTGATGAATTAATAGGTCTGGGATCTGATCCAGGAACCATGGGCCGTCCAGTGCATATTTCCGAAGATAGGGGAACCATACCTGACGAGGCCAGTAAGGGGCAACTAAAATCATTTTGCTCCCCAAGTGAGACGCCTTTTGGATCACTCTGGGAAGGAGGGGAACTGAAGGGAAGGCGTATAGCAAGCCGGTGGGCCAAGGATGGGCTAATGCGTCCATAGGACTCTCCCCCAGAGCTGGAGTGAGAGAGAAGAACTTTCTGCACTTTGCGTTCAGCGGGGTTGCGAAAAGGTCGCAACAAGGAGTCCCCCATCTGCTGAAGATCTGAGTTGTCACTGCATCGTTCAGAGACCACTCGTGAGGAGAGAGAATAGTTCTGCTTAATCTGTTGGCTATCACGTTGGATTTCCCAGGGATATGAGTCGCTACCAGAGAACGTTTGGTCGCCACTGCCCATTCCCAAACTCTCATGGCCTCTCTGCAAAGGGGGTAGCATCTGGTCCCTCCCTATTTGTTCAGATACCAGACTACTGACATGTCGTCGGAGTGAATGGCAATTACGCCCTGAGGAAGGTAATCGTGGAGGGTTTGTAGAGACAGAAACACCGCCCTCATTTCTAGAATGTTGATATGAAGGAGACTCTCGTCGGGATGCCAATTGCCTTGGACTGACCTGCCCAGGTAATGCCCCCCCCCACCCCGTCTGGGAGGCGTCCGTCGTCAATGTGGCCATAGGAGGTGGTGGAACAAAAGGTCGTCCCTGATCTAGATTGGAGGGCACCAGCCACCAGCGAAGGTCCCGTTTGCAGGTTTCCGTGATCCGTATGAGGTGACTGAGGGGGAGATCCTGAAAGGACCACTGTGTCGATAGGAGCCACTGGAGAATTCTCATATGCAATCTTGCTAAAGGGACTAGGAGAACAGTGGCCGACATAGAGCCTAACAGCTGCAGGACCATCCTGGCTGGAGCTTTGGATCTGAGAAGCAAGGCTCGGACTTGAGCCTGTATAGTCTGCATCCTTTCTGTAGGAAGATAGACCCGCATTTGGTTTGAGTCTATCTCTACTCCGATGAACCTTATGCGCTGAGATGGCAGCAACACAGACTTTGGCCAATTGAAGGTGATTCCAAGGGAAGTGCCTAGTGATATGGTGGTTTGTAGGTTCTGCAATAGTAGACGCCTGGAGGTGGCAGTTAGGAGCCAGTCGTCCAGATACGGAAACACCTGGAATCCTAGACTCCTCAGGTGAGCAGTCACGACCGCCAAACATTTGGTGAACACCCTGGGGGCTGTGGTGAGACCAAAGGGCAGTGCGCAGAACTGAAAATGAATGTCTCCCAGGCTGAAGCGCAAATGTCTCCTGGACGCCTGATCTATCAGGATGTGATAATAGGCGTCCTTGAGATCTATGGAGCACATCCAAACATCTTTCTCCAGCAGTGGGAGAATGGATTGTAAGGTGACCATTCGGAACTTGGACTTTTTGACAAATCGATTTAGGATGCTGAGATCCAAAATGGGCCTCAAGTCCCCGGTCTTTTTTGGCACCAAAAAGAATCTTGAGTAAGTCCCTAATCCGATCTGGTCTGCGGGGACCGGTTGGATGACTCCTTTTTGAAGCAGCTTTGAGATTTCTAAGGCTGCGATTTCCCGTTGACTGGGTGGCGGGTCCGGGATTTTCTTGGACGGCGGTGGAGGGTGTGAAAAGGGGATGGCGTAACCTCCGGCTATGATTCGAAGCACCCATCGGTCCTGAGTGATACCTTCCCAGGCTTTTAGGTGCCTTGAAAAACGACCCCCTACTGGCTCCGGAGCTGCACAGTCGGGCAATCCTTCAGGGATTGTGGAAGGCTGAAGAGCCACGAAAGGACTCGCGGTCTCCAGTGTTGCGGGGGCCTCTGCCGCCTCTGGGACGGCATCTTCCAGAAAAATTTCCCCCTCCTCTGCCTCTAGAAGGGGGATCATCCTGCTGCGAGGGATAAGACTTCTGGGATTTACGGAACCACATTTTCCCTCCTCTTTTAGCCTTGGGGTAAGGTCGAAAGGGAGTGGAAAATCGTGCCCCTACGGCAGTCAAAGTCTTACCTTCTTGCTCACACCGGGTCAATGTGTCCTTTACCTTGGGTCCAAACAAAGAGGACCCATCAAAGGGAGCGTCGGCAAAGGAAGACTTAAAGGCTTCCGCAAAATGACACAGGCGGAGCCAGGCTTGCCTCCGTAGAGCAACACCCATACCCGCTGCTCTACTCGCCCCCTCGGCTGCATATGAAATGAGCCTCATGGACAAGTTTGATATCAATGACAGCATAGCCAACTGAGAGCCAACCATCTGGGCCAGCTGCTCAGGTAGGTTACCCAAGAGGGTATCTGAAAGTTCCTTGATCAGATCCCTTTGAAATCTGGTGAAGTGCATCAAATAGTTCAGGGACCTTAAGGTAAAGGCCGCTGAACTGAGGGTGCGCTTCCCGTACCGGTCCATGCTCCTAGACTCCTTATTAGGAGGATGGACGGACATCGAAGCCTCTGCTACATCTTGTTGGGTAGCAGATGCCACCACCAGGGCATCTACAGCCACACCTTTGGTCAGAAACTCCTTCTCTGGGGGTGCTGATAAGAATTTATTTGGGCAAGCAGGCACCAGTTCCACAGAGTCTGGATGCTCCCACGCCCTTCGACAGATCAAATCTAGGAGCTCGTCGAATGGCGGAGACACCCAGGAGGCGGAGGGCTGAGCCCCGAAGGCCTTGAGGAACACCGACTCATCAGCGGAAGGGGGTTTGGAATGCCAGCTGCCTCGTTGTTTGAGGGCTTCCAAGATGTCTGCAAAGGAGACATCATCTGAGGACGACTTAGGGGACCCCTCCGCATCATCAAGATCGGTGTCCGACGTGAGAGACTCATCAGGGGAGTCGACGTGCTTCCTCTTGCACAGTCTTTTCCTTGGGAGTTCCTCCGAAGAAGCTTCAGAGGGACCTCCAGGAGGGGGAGAAACCCCACTGGGGGTGACCTCAGGCCCCGGGGCTCCGCTGTCTAGCGACAGGGGGACTACAAAAGACCCAGTCTCCGTGTGTAAGGAAGGTGCCGGTGAGACCGTGGAGGTAGCCAAAGAGGATATGGCCAAAGCACTCCTCATGGCCCTGAAGGCCGGACGGCCAGAGTCCTGGGAAGGTCCAACCCCCAGGGCCACAACAGTAGACGGCACCCCCGCAGCAGACGCACCGAGAGGAAGGCTAGGAACCGAAAACATCGGTCCCGAAGCATCCCCACCGGGGCCGACCGAGGAGGTCCGTGTACCGAACTCCGACTCGAGAGCCGGGGTTGGAATAAGGGTCGGAGCCGACCCAAAAACCTCCATCGGCTCCACCAGTACCGGCTCCAACGGTGCCGAGGCTGTTGGAGGAGGAACCAGAACTACAGGGTGGGCCATCGGCTCCGAAGCCGAATGGGCTGGAGCCGAAACTAATTTCTGGAATACAGGAGACTGAAACAGTCTTAGGAGCACCATGTCGATGTCCGAATCCGACATCTTGGAAGATTGGGAGGAGACCAATCGGGTCCGAGCTGACTTCTCCATCGGCTCTGAAGGACTGGGGGACCGGCTCCGAATGGACTCGACCAATATCGGTGCCGAGGGAGATTCCATAGCAATTTCCCTCGGTGCCGATGAGGGCTTCGGTGCCGAAGGGGAAGTGTCTGAGCCGGCAACCTTCATTGGCTCCAAAATCAGTGGAGCTGATGAAGGTGACCCACCTCTCGAAGCCCCAGCCATCGGCTCCGAAACCAGAGGAGTCGAGGCTGGAGGCATCGAGGCAGACTGTTCCGCCCTCTGCTCCGAAGTCCGTGGAGCCGATGGAGAAGCCTGCCTAGATTTCTTAGTGGTCGGTTCCGACGGGCTGGTCGGAGCAGACAATTTCTTTTTCTTAGCTGGAGAGGGAGAGGAAGATAAGGCCTCTTCGAAGGAGGGTTTGATAAGCCCTTTTAAGATCAATTTATTCTTCCTCTCTTGGAGGACCCGAGAGGAAAAGGCGTGACACACGCTGCAGGACTCCTGAAGGTGTTTGGCGCCTAAGCAGTAAACGCATAAGGAGTGATCATCTGTGATGGACATTTTATAGTTGCATCTCGTGCACTTTTTAAACCTGGAGGGTCTATGCTCCTTAGACATAATTGAAAACACTTTGCCAAATTATTTGTCAGAGAAAAACACTATATATATATATATATATATATATATATATATATATATATATATATATATATATATATATATATATATCCACACAACAATAAAGAACTACTTTTTTTTTTTTTTTTTTTTAAAAACAAGAGCGCAAGCCCAACAAACTTAAATGTATGACAAACACTAAAAAGAAGGCCAAGAACCCTCTAACTTAAACAGGTACTTGACCTCTGAAACAACAAGAAGACTCAATAAGAACAAGGGAAAGGCCCCTCTAACTTAAACGGAAACCTTTCCCTGTCCAACAAAAAATTTTACCACAAATTTCTCACAAAAACACACGTATACACAAGAATAGCTGTTAAAACAGCTTTTGGTTAAAGATTTAGGAAATTTCTGACAGAAAACTCTCAGAAAAAAACAGCACTTAGCTCAGCCAAGTTCGAGACCACGTCCTAGCTTGTAAGCGGCAAACGAGATCTGGGGAAGTAGCGGTGGTGCTTCCTGGGATATAGAATAGCTCAGCCAATGAGAGACTTCGCTCTATAGCATAGCGTGCTGAGTCGGAGCCGAGGATCGGCTCCGAACCCATCAGTACAGAATGTAGGCGAGATAGGATCACATAACATCTTATTGTTTAGGCTTCTTATATTTAGGTGGCAAATTAGGAGGGAGCCAGGAGATCTAAGAAAAAGAGATGGGCTGTTAGAGTTTGCGATTGGTGGGGGGCCTGGGTTTGGGTGGATGTCCCCATCTTTAGTAATATTTTTTCTTAGGTACTCTAGTAGTTTCATGAGTTTGAGTAACAGTTTTTCAGCATGTTTAGATTTGGGGTGGGTTGTGTTTGGTTTGTAGGAGTAGTGGCAATTAGTATACAGTGTTTTATTGGTTAGATAGTGGGTAGAGAGGGAGTACTAGTTTGGTACTTAGGATAGTGAAATCCTGAGTATGACTGGCCCTCATATTTAGTTAGCAGGTATAATGTAATAAAAACTGATAGGGTAAGAGATACAGTTTTTAGGGCTGGCTTTATAATCAAGGGTATGGAGGACTTCATAATGTTAAGGTGATAGTAAGTGGCTTTAAGATAAGTATATATGGTTGGAGTGGTATAAGTGGTGGGAGAGGGGGGATGGGAAGAAAGGTAGAGTGATTTGTATGGCTAGAGATAAGGGTGGGGGTGTAGTTAGATAAGTATAAAAGTAGGAGT
Source organism: Protopterus annectens (assembly GCF_019279795.1). Taxonomy (NCBI): domain Eukaryota; kingdom Metazoa; phylum Chordata; order Ceratodontiformes; family Protopteridae; genus Protopterus; species Protopterus annectens. Next base: position 1,080,676,021 of record NC_056748.1, read on the forward strand.
ACTGGGGGCGGGTGGGATATGGGGGCAGGGCGGAGCGGGGTTAATTCCGCTCCACACTGACCAAGGTCAGGTAATAAAGTAGGTAATTTTGTTAACTTTTTATGGAGTTTAGCAAGTAAGGATAAAAATATCAACACTTTTGTTTTGTTGTTTAGAGGTAACTCCAATTTTTCACTAATTTTCCACTAATTTTTGGGTCAGTTTAAAAATAATTACTTTAGATTAGGTGGCTTACTGCTGTGTATAGAATCTAGTACGTGAGCCGTGGAGGGGATACTTTATTAAAACTATCAGACGTCATTATTTGTAGATATTAACCTTGTTCGTTAATTTATTTTAGTAGACCAGATCTTTTCTGAGCGTTCTGCTTGGGTAATGCCTTCCTCTTATTAGCGCGGCTTGGAGAGAGTGGCCAAGGGAGATTAATGGGCAGTACCTGAGCAAATACATAAAATAAAGCTTACATTTAGAACTATTCTGTACACTATTATAATGCAGAGTTTAATACAGTCAGGTAGAGACAATGAAACCAATTAAGTAAATGAAAAGAAGGTAACTATGGCATACCAGTACAAAAAGAACAGATTGCCATGCATGTGAACTAAAGCAGAAAACTCAGCACAGGAGTCTAAACACCCCTTATATCTTAAACTACAAACTAATATCCAGATATTGTCCAGTGAATATTCACGGCAAGCAGTAGATTTGCAGACCAAGCTATTCAGGCTTATAGGGTGATAGTTCCCGGGGTCCATTGTGGCTCCACCTTTGTGCAGCAAAATAACCATTGCTGTGCGCCACTCTGTGGGCACGTAGCCTGTGGAGAGGTTGAGTTTAAACAGTGTGTTTAGGTGAGGGGTTAGTTCATCTTTCAGCTCGTGTAGGACGCAGCCTGGGACACCGTCCACTCCCATTGATGCTGTGTTTTTGGCTTTGGAGAGGGCTGTTTTAACCTGAGTGTCTGTGATTTTAGGGGCACTACATTCTTCTCGTATAGTTATGGGCCCTTTTGGGGGTGAGGGGGGGGGTGAAGTTTGCACTGAACCTGTCTTCCAGGATGTTGGCTATATCGGTCAGTTCAGTGTATTTTGTGCCATTCTGCACTAACTCTGAGCAGATCTGAGAATTGCCACTTAGATTCTTGACATAGCTAAAGAATGCCTTGTAGTTATCTTTGGAGTCCATGGCAATTTTTCTTTCGAAGCTAGCCTTGGATGATTTTATTAGGGAACGTAGTTTCTTGCTGATACTGATCAGGGATGACTTCCCTTCTTGGGATTTTACTCTTTTCTGTACTAGTTTCCTCCTTCTATTGTATAGCTCATTTATGGCAGGGGTCCACCAGACTGGTTTCCTTTTCTTGGAGGACAGAGTCTTGGTTTTGTTTGGGATAGCATGATCCATGCATTCTTGTAGGTGCCCATAGAGTGCATTAGTAAAGGATTTTGCAGCTTGAACAGCATTATCCTTTAGCATGGGGGCTTTGAAACTTTCTACCTCGGTCTTAAGTAACGTGAAGTTTGCTTTTGAAAAGTTTTTTCACAGTGGTTTCTTTGACCGGGGGTGGTGGCAGAATGTGGATATCCAGAGTGATTCATTGATGGTCAGATCTAACCAGCGAGGGGTTGACCTCCAGTGTGGAACACCGGTCGCCCATGTTGATGATGACCAAGTCCAATATGTTTTCACCTCTGGTGAGGGTGTTGACCAATTGATCTAGGGCGTTTGAGTTTATAAATTCTAGGAAATGTTGGGCAAGAGAGTCTGTACTTGAGCTGTTCTCCCAGTTAATGTTTGGGTAATTGAAATCACTCAATATCAGGGTGTTTGGTAGGACCTTTATGTTTCCCAGTGTTTCCAGGAAGGCGGAGTGGGGGTCCTGGGACATGGTGGGTGATCTGTAGCAAGCTATAATTTGAATAGCAGTTCTGCCCGTTGTTAGTTGCACATGGGTGATCTCTGAAGTATCGTGCTGTGCCACTAACCTGGAAGTGTGGGTATACTTGATGAATATGGATACTCCCTCACCTTTTGCATTTCGGTCTGGGTTTTGTGGCCAAAATGTATGGTTAAGAGTTGTAGATTGGTAGTGCTGGGGTGCTCTCTGGAGCCTTAAACCAGGTTTCTGTTACTGTACATATATCGATTTTCTCCATACTGAGGAGTGCCTCGAGTGCGTGCATTTTGAGGTTTAGACTTCTGGCATTGAGTAGCATTACCCTCAGTTTTTTGTTACTTGTGCTATTTAAAGCGGTGGGTTTGTCATTTGAGCCTTGCCTAAAAAAGACACTATGGGGGTGGCAAGAGTCTTGGCCAGTATTCGAAAGCCCAAAGGTGACAGGTGCAAACCGTCTTTAGCAGAGCAGCATGGCTTGTTGAGCATGTCATCCCAGGCTGACAGACACTGGATCCCCTTTGAATGACACCAGAAGCTTAGCCAATTGTAGAAATTGATATTTTTTGTCTATACCGTGGTATCATTCTTGGTGAGGGCAGGATGCTACTCAGGTTCAGGGTCATACTGGCCTGGGCTACATGATCATTCACACCAACATGCAAAATGACAGAGTCATATTTGTACATGTTCTGGAGTGACCTGAGTGCTTGTGTTATGTGGCAGATCCTGGCACCCGACAGGCAGCTATCAGTAAAACCTTCTCCTTGTTCAGCCTAGTGAGTGGGATGTCAGTGTGCCTGACTATAGAGTCACCTATTACTAGTGTGTTGGGTATGTTATTTTGCCTTAAGGGCTGTGATTGTGTGGCACACTGGTTTTGTGAAGTATGTGTTTCATGGTTTGTGTTGGGGGCTGGAGGTTGCTTGGATGTCTACTGTGGAGGTCTCTGTTGCTTTTGCAGATATTTATTTAGAGCCTCCGAGCATGTTTTCATGTATTTATGTGTGTTTTTGCCAGTGCTGGTTTCATAGGTCTATGTGAGACCGGTGGTGTGATGCAAGTAATTCCCTTCTCCTTTTGACTGTCTGGTCCAGTCTTGGGTTGAGAGAGCTTAGCCTCCAGTTTGGCTGTATAACTGCATCTCTCGCATGTATTATTGTTTGGTGGAAGGATGAGAGGGTTGTCTATGTACATGAGGCAACTGTAACATTGCCTCAAAATGCCCAGATTCACCAGCTGGACCGAAGAGTACGCCTGAAACTGCCCTTTGGACATGCCTGGATAGGTACAATGAACTGTTTTACTGATTGGCTGGTAAGGTCGAAAAGACAGCCTTGTCCTTCTCTACAGTATAGGGGGGTCTAGCGCTAAGGTTTATTAGTGCTTGCTATGAGTTTTGAGCAAGTGCCGGGATGAGAAGTGAATGGTTTGAGTGCTTAAGTGGAAAGTTTGTCTAGTTCCAAGGGAAAAATTGAAGAGTAGACTTTGTGGAGCCAGGAATAGTTATACCCTAGCTAACTGGCGCTGCCCAGCGTGCAAAACCGAGCAAATGAGGGTTTTATAGCAGGGAAATGAAAGAGAGAGAAATTAGTCCAAAATGGCCAATAAACTACAGAAACTTGTAACACAGCCCTGAAAACTGGACTATACTAGCTTAGAAAGGTGGGAAAACAAGGATGTTTTGTGTGTTTTTGTTTTTTTCAGAAAATAAAGTAGATAGAATAAAAAATACACTTTAAATGCACAGAAATGGCTATCACACTTGAGTGTGTAGCCTACAACAGTTAAACAGGTAATTTAAACACAAAAATGACTTTGTTCAAGTGCAGGCAGTACAATAAGTACAATATGTAGCTGAAACAAGCTTTTTAAATCACAGAAACTCTAGAAAATTGGTGTTTTAGGCACATTTAGCTAAAGGCAAGAAAATGCAGAAAAACGATAATCACTCCAAAGTCTCTCTTTTGTCTCTCTGCTGCTGTAGAACTCTGCATGGCACCAGGCAGGAGCTTGCTGAGCTGTATATTAGTGCAAAAACCTCACAGATGTGGGGTTTATAGCAGGGAAATGAAAGAGATAGAAATTGGCCCAAAATGGCCAATAAACTACTAATTTCTGGGCTGAAACCACTCCTCCAGGGACAGATAGGCTGCTCAAAGCTCCCTCTCTCACAGTGAATAGAGAAACTTCCTTCTATCCAAGTAAGGTATGGGCAAACACAGAAACTTGTAACACAGCCCTGAATTCAGCACTAACCTGAAAACTGGACTACGCTAGCTTAGAAAGGCGGGAAACAAATATATATTTTTTTGTTTTTTTCAGAAAATAAAGCAGATACAATCAAAAAAACACTTTAAATACACAAAAATGTCTATCACACTTTCCAAGAGAGGAACTTCAAGTCACAAGTAGCTGCTAGTTTCAAAGGGGGAAACTACTAGTGACTGCAAAATAACAGTCCGGTCCCATGGTGGTAGAGGGCTCTTAAATGGGGGCTTTAAACAGATATTTCCCTTGAGGAATACCTTACAAAGTCTGTGAGAGATTAAGGGCAGATCTCCAAATCCATTGTGAAGGTTAGAGATGGCTGCTAGAATGACCTTAACAGTAGACTCAGAAGCTCCCCTACCAAAAAGAATGGTCAAAAATTCTAAAACTTTTTTCCACTGGGGCTGAAAAGGGGTCAATGCCATTGTTTCAAGCCCATATCAAGAATCTCTTCCATTTACTCAGGTTGAGATTCCTGGTGGATGGTTTATGGGATACCAGCAAGATTTTTCGTACTGTGATGGACTATCATTATACCTGGTGTCTAACAGAATTGGAGGAACCAAGCAGTTAGTTTGAGACTTTGAAGATTGGGATGCAGCAGTCCCTAAGGATGAGACAGAAGGTCTGGAGATGGGTCCAGAATCCATGGACGGTGACCTAGATGAGGCCATAGGAAAGGAAACCAAATTTGTCAAGGCCAGAAGGGTGCAATGAGGATTACTTTGCTTCTCAACCTGGCTGCTTTCTTGAGGAGAAGTGGGATCAGAGATAAGTGGGGGAAGGCATATAGGAGAACTGGGGGCCAATCGAGAAGAAGGGTATCTCTCAGGGACTCCACCTGAGTGGGGGATTAGGGGAAAATAGCTTCTTCACTTGTTGTTTTGGGTTGATGCAAAAAGGTTGCAGCAAGACTGGCCTCAGCCATGAAAGATCTTCTTTGCCATCTTGGGATTATGAGACCACGCGTGAGGCAGTAGAATGCATCTGCTTAGTTTGTCCTCATGAGGCAGTAGAATGCATCTGCTTAGTTTGTCCTCGTGAGGCAGTAGAATGCATCAGCTTAGTTTGTCCTCGTGAGGCAGTAGAATGCCTCTGCTTAGTCTGTCCTCGTGAGGCAGTAGAATACATCGGCTTAGTTTGTCCTCGTGATGCAGTAGAATGCATCTGCTTAGTTTGTCCTTGTGATGCAGTAGAATGCATCTGCTTAGTTTGTCCTCGTGAGGCAGTAGAATGCATCTGCTTAGTTTGTCGTGAGGCAGTAGAATGCATCTGCTTAGTTTGTCCTCGTGAGGCAGTAGAACGCATCTGCTTAATTTGTCCTCGTGAGGCAGTAGAACGCATCTGCTTAGTTTGTCCTCGTGAGGCAGTAGAACGCATCTGCTTAGTTTGTCCTCGTGAGGAAGTAGAATGCATCTGCTTAGTTTGTCCTCGTGAGGCAGTAGAACGCATCTGCTTAGTTTGTCCTCGTGAGGCAGTAGAATGCATCTGCTTAGTTTGTCCTCATGATGCAGAAGAACGCATCTGCTTAGTTTGTCCTCATGAGGCAGTTTAGCATGTCCTCGTGAGGCAGTAGAATGCATCTGTTTAGTTTGTCCTCGTGAGGCAGTAGAATGCATCTGCTTAGTTTGTCCGTGTGAGGCAGTAGAATGCATCTGCTTAGTTTGTCCACGTGAGGCAGTAGAATGCATCTGCTTAGTTTGTCCACTATCACGTTTGAACTCCCTGGGATGTGTGTTGCTGTCAGAAACAGGTTGGAGGCAATGGCCCATTGCCACACTCGGAGGGCTTCTCAACACAGGGGACAGGATTTGTTCCCCCTTCCTTGTTGCTGCACCAGACTATGGACATACTGTCTGACTGAATTGCAATCATTCCCTGAGATAGGGCAGAGTGAAATGCTTGCAGTGCTAGAAGCACCGCCCTCAGCTCCAGAATGCTGATATGCAGATTGGCCTCTATTGAGAACCAAGTGCCTTGGCCGGTCTTTCCCAGATAATACCCCCCACCCCATCTGGGAGGCACCTATGGTCTCTATGGCCTTGGGTTGAGAAGGGACAAAAGGGCAGCCTAAAAGAATTTGATCGGATTCCATCCACCAGGATAGGCCCTTTTTGCAGTAAATTGTAATGAGCATGGGGTAGTTCATTGGATGGGTTAGAATGGACCATTGATTCGCAAGAAGCCATTGCAGTAATCTCATGTGAAATCTCATTACTGGTACAAGAGTGACTGCCGCTGCCATGGACCCTAATGCTTGAAGCACTAACAGGGCTGGAACTTTCTTTGAGCCCAGGAGGGAATGAACTAGAGATCTTATTTTCTGTAGCCTGTGGAGAGGCAGAGAAACCAAACTAGAGAGAGAGTGCTGAGACGAGCTCCGATAAATTCCATACTCTGAGATGGGATCAGTTGAGAGTTTATAATGTTGACCGTGATTTCTAGCTGTAGGAACAATTGCAGGGTGAATTCTGTCACCTGAAGCAGTAGATGCCTGGTGGAAGCAGTGATGAGCCAGTTGTCTAGATATGGAAACACCCAGAATTTGTGCAGTCTCAAGTGAGCTGTCACTGCTGCCATACATTTGATGAGCACCAAGGGGGCTGTGGTGAGACCAAAGGGCAGTACCCTGAACTGATAGTGACCGTTTCCTAGCCGGAAGTGGAGGAACCTCCTTCAGTGTTTGTCCATTTTTATATGGTAATTCATTTCTTGAAGGTCTACAGAGCACATGCAATTGTTTTCCTCTAGAATGGGAAGTACTGACTGAACTATAACCTTCTGGAATTTGGAGTGTTGAACAAATTGTTTAGAATGCTGAAATCCAGAATCAGTCTCCACTCCCCTGTCTTTTTTGGCACTAAAAAGAACCTTGAGTAAAACCCGAATCTTATCTGGTCTGGTGGGACTTCTTGGATGACTTTTTTTCTAGCAGCTTCGGTATTTTCAAGGCTGCTTGGCCCCTCTGACTGGGTGGAACATCAGGGAGTCTTGCTGGAGTTCCTGGATAAAGAATGAAGTGGATAAAGTAACCTCCGGAAATAATTCTTAGCACCCAAGCATCTGCGGTTACTTGTCACCAGGCTGTTGGGTGCAAAGAACATCTTCCCACAACAGCCTCCACAGGCAAGCAATTGGGCCTCCTTTCAGGACAGCTGATAGGGTTGACCAGAGAGAACGACTTCCTAGAACACCTGTTCTGCAGGCCACCTCTGCCTCTAGGATGGCGTCTTCCACTGGAACCCCCCCCCCCCTGCCCTGAGAGAAGTCCATTCCACGTGTCCTGGAAAAGGCCTCTGGGACTTCTTGAATCACATCTTCCCACTCCTCTGATTCCTGGAATGGGCTTGTTTGGGAGCAGAAAAACATATGTCCCCTGCAGACAGGGTCTTTCCATCTTTCTCACACCTGGACAGAGTTTCCTTAAGTTGGGGCTGAACAAGGAGTATCCATCTAAGGGAGCATTGACGAAGGAAGACTTGAATGGCTCAGCAAACTCACACAGGAGCATCCAAGTGTGTCGCTGAATTGCAACACCTGAACCTGCCTACCTGGTAGTCCCTTCGGCTGCATGTGCAATGAGCCTCATGGATGAATTTGAGACTTTTTCTTAGACTCCCTCAGCTACTGCTCCTGCTAGGGTGTCCAACAGCTCCTTGACCAGGTCCCCCTGGAGCCTAGTAAAATGTGACAAAATGTTCAAGGGACTAATGGTAAAGGTCTAGGATGCGTAAACCCACTTCCCAAATCTGTCCATTGCCCTCGACTCACGGTTGGGAGGATGAACATTGGAACTTTCCTCAGCCAGTTCCTTTTTAGTGACAGCCACTACCACCATGGCATCTACTGCTAATCCTTTCACCCAATACTGATAATCTTCAGGATCAGAAAGTATTTTATCTGGTCTCTGGGGAATCAGTTCTATAGAGTCAGGTGCCTTCCAAGCCTGCTGAGCAATCAATTTAATGAGACTGTCAGTGGAAGAAGTCACCCAGGAAGTAGATGGGTGACCTCCAAAGGCCTGCAAGTACATAGACTCCTCAAGTAAGAGCCACCAATGAAACAGTCTTCCAGGTACAAAGAGGAAGAAGGGAGCCTGAGTTTTTCAAGGACAAAATTAAAGTCCCAAGAAGGAGGAAAAGGTTTTCTTGGAGACCTGATAAGAATGACTATTCAAAGTTTCCCAAAGTCATGAAGTTAACAGGCATAAGTAGTGACATGATCAATAAACTTAAAGCCTCATTTTCAACATAAATATTCCTGCTGTGGCAGTAAATGTGTGATTATGGTCACAGTATGCAAGTACACGGTTCAAGAGGTTTTTAGATTAATGGAATTTCAACTTGTGACCATTAGTCATAAGTACCAACAGGTGAACAGCCAAGATGACAGCACTCCAAAAACTGAAAAGAGCTTCAATGTAAAAAACAGTGATTGTTACACTGATGGACACTTACCTTGACTTGTATAGCAGCCTCCATTGGAAGATGTAAGTCTTGTCAACTCCACTATTGATAGATCATAGATTAAATAGGGTAAATACCAGAACTTCTAAATCAACCTCCTAAATACAGCATAAATTGAAGGCGTTTTCAAGAGAAAGATCAACATTAAACCTGTCTAGTCAAAATATTACAATGATCAAAGGACAAGATGCCCTTCTTCTTTAAATAGGGGAGTGACTGAGAAATCAGCAGGTTCCCAGCTAGAAGTGGTTATGAAGCAGCGTGAGCAGCAAGGGTTTGTGGAGAAGCAGATGGGGTGAGTGAATGGGACGCAGGGTGAGGAACTCACATCACCTGCTGTTTGTACACATGATGGGATGAGCAACTCGTATCATCTGTTGTTTGTACAGAGGATGGGACACAGGGTGAGCAACTCGTATCATCTGTTTGTACAGAGGATGGGACACAGGGTGAGCAACTCCCATCATCTGTTTGTAAAGAGGATGGGACACAGGGTGAGGAACTCGCATCATCTGTTGTTTGTACAGAGAATGGGACACAGGGTGAGCAACTCGTATCATCTGTTGTTTGTACACATGATGGGACAAGCAACTCGTATCATCTGTTGTTTGTACAGAGGATGGGACGCAGGGTGAGCAACTCGCATCATCTGTTGTTTGTACAGAGAATGGGCACAGGGTGAGCAACGTGTACCATCTGTTTGTACAGAGGATGGGACACAGGGTGAGGAACTCGCATCATCTGTTGTTCGTACAGAGAATGGGACACAGGGTGAGGAACTCACATTATCTGTTGTTTGTACAGAGGATGGGACGCAGGGTGAGGAACTCACATCATCTGTTTGTACAGAGAATGGGACGCAGGGTGAGGAACTCACATTATCTGTTGTTTGTACAGAGGATGGGACACAGGGTGAGCAACTCACATCATTTGTTGTTTGTACAGAGAATGGGACAGAGGGTGAGCAACTCGTATCATCTGTTGTTTGTACACATGATGGGACAAGCAACTCGTATCATCTGTTGTTTGTACAGAGGATGGGACGCAGGGTGAGCAACTCACATCATCTGTTGTTTGTACAGAGAATGGGACACAGGGTGAGCAACTCGTATCATCTGTTGTTTGTACACATGATGGGACAAGCAACTCGTATCATCTGTTGTTTGTACAGAGGATGGGACGCAGGGTGAGCAACTCGCATCATCTGTTGTTTGTACAGAGAATGGGCACAGGGTGAGCAACGTGTATCATCTGTTTGTACAGATGATGGGACACAGGGTGAGGAACTCGCATCATCTGTTGTTCGTACAGAGAATGGGACACAGGGTGAGGAACTCACATTATCTGTTGTTTGTACAGAGGATGGGACGCAGGGTGAGGAACTCACATCATCTGTTTGTACAGAGAATGGGACGCAGGGAGAGGAACTCACATTATCTGTTGTTTGTACAGAGGATGGGACACAGGGTGAGGAACTCACATTATCTGTTGTTTGTACAGAGGATGGGACACAGGGTGAGGAACTCACATTATCTGTTGTTTGTACAGAGGATGGGACACAGGGTGAGCAACTCACATCATTTGTTGTTTGTACAGAGAATGGGACAGAGGGTGAGCAACTCGTATCATCTGTTGTTTGTACACATGATGGGACAAGCAACTCGTATCATCTGTTGTTTGTACAGAGGATGGGACGCAGGGTGAGTAACTCACATCATCTGTTGTTTGTACAGAGAATGGGACACAGGGTGTGTAACTTGTATCATCTGTTTGTACAGAGGATGGGACACAGGGTGAGGAACTCCCATCATCTGTTTGTAAAGAGGATGGGACACAGGGTGAGGAACTCACATTATCTGTTGTTTGTACAGAGGATGGGACGCAGGGTGAGGAACTCACATCATCTGTTTGTACAGAGAATGGGACGCAGGATGAGGAACTCACATTATCTGCTGTTTGTACAGAGAATGGGACACAGGGTGAGGAAGTCACATTATCTGTTGTTTGTACAGAGGATGGGATGCAGGGTGAGGAACTCACATTATCTGTTTGTACAGAGAATGGGATGCAGGGTGAGCAACTCTCATCATCTGTTTGTAGAGAGGATGGGACACAGGGTGAGGAACTCGCATCATCTGTTGTTTGTACAGAGGATGGGACGCAGGGTGAGCAACTCACATCATCCGTTTGTACAGGGGATGGGATGCAGGGTGAGCAACTCACATCATCTGCTGTTTGTACAGAGGATGGGACACAGGGTGAGGAACTCACATTATCTGTTGTTTGTACAGAGGATGGGACACAGGGTGAGGAACTTACATCATCTGTTTGTACAGAGGATGGGATGCAGGGTTAGCAAAGCACATCATCTGTTTGTACACACGATGGGACACAGGGTGAGCAACTCACATTATCTGTTGTTTGTACAGAGGATGGGACACAGGGTGAGCAACTCACATCATCTGTTGTTTATACAGATGATGGGAAGGAGGATGAGCAACTCACATCATCTGTTTATACAGATGATGGGAAGGAGGATGAGCAACTTACATCATCTGTTGTTTGTACAGATGATGGGAAGCAGGGTGAGCAACTCGGGTCTATATGACTAGACCGAAAGATCACAACAGCGAATGTATGTACATAGACACATTTACGTCGAACGTTTCATAGCTAGCAGCACAATGGTGGGGATAAGGAAATACATCCTTTTCCCCACTGTAGTGCAGTCTCGGAGTTGGTATATTTAAGTAGGGGGGTGTGGGGGGCAAAGCCCCCCACATGGGGGGTGCAAGGGGGCTTGCCCCCCCCCCGCAAAAGCTAATTAATGTAATATTTTAATTTAGATTTTACCTACCTGTGTGGTGCATTATGATGATGAAACACGTTCGGCATTCCGGTTTTCGCCGTTTAGGTGTTTCGCTTAGTATGTACATCTATGTAAACGTGTCGATGTACATACATTCGCTGTTGTGATCTTTCGGTCTAGTCATATAGACCAGAGTAACTCACATCACCTGTTGTTTGTAAAGAGGATGGGACACAGGGTGAGCAACTCACATCATCTGTTGTTTGTAAAGAGGATGGGTCACAGGGTGAGGAACTCACATCATCTGTTGCTTGCACACAAATAGAAGTAGATGAACATAAGTATGTTGCACAGTGATTGTGCTAAATATAGAGACTGTGTTGTGATGCAGCTATTTTAGAAATAGTCAGAGAAGTCCAAAAGAAATCCAAAGATATCGTGAGAGGGAATTCCAATGGAAGTTGACACAATGAGTCTCCATCAAAATCCCCAGCATCCTGGTACGCTGTGTAAAGAAGACGTTACCTAAAGTAGGTCCTAGTAAATCAGCTTTTGAAGTGTAAACCATAGAATTTCCCCAAATATTCTAAGTCTGAAGGACTGCACAAGAAACTAGCTAGATATTCAGTTTAGCAAATGACTGAAAAGTACTGATTTAATTTATTAACACCAAAACATGATGCTATTGTAGTACTAAAATCTTGCTGCTTCCTGACTAAAATCAGAACAAAATGTGTTTGTTTGTTTGTTGGATTATCTGTTAACTTCTTAGACATTCATATTTGGTGGGATAATGTGGACAATAGGTTTCATAGTAGAATTCATAGAAAAAAGACGTTTACCAATGGATATTTGCATAATTTAAGCGGGCACCCTAAACATGTAGTGAGAAATGTCCCCAGAGGACAATACATCAGGGCTAGCCGAATGACCACTAGAGAGCATGATGTGATACAGGAGTTTCACCTCATTGCTTCTTTAGTCATTCAGCGGGGTTATGATGAAAAGTTTTTAATAGATATTGGTAACGAAATATTTGACAAACGTTTCACTCACTTTCCTCCGATCCTTGACCGGTCGATTATTAAGAATCATACTGCCCAGACTCAGCCTCACAATGATGCTAGTTGTGATCATTTTTGTTCCTTCGAGATGAGCACTGATTGCAACAAGATTAGGGCTATTTTAGAGGAAAACTGGAAAGTTATTCAGGGAAACCCTGACATTATCCAAGTTGTTGGACCCAAACCTAGGTTTGTGTTCCGTAAAAGTAATACTCTCAAAAGAATTTTGGAACGGCATTTTATCGACGATACTTCTATTGATAGAAAAAAGAAAGGCATGTTTCGATGCAACCACTGTAAAGTTTGTCGTTTTATATCTGAGGGCCCTTATATTAATGTCATAACATCGGAAAAAATTTTAGAAGTTCCTGGTTATGTTGATTGCACTAATTGTGGGCTTGTTTACATTGCTATGTGCTCTGTGTGTCCAGCTTTTTACGTGTGTATGACCACGAGAAGTTTAGGTACACACATCAAAGAGCACGTATACGCTATTAAAACTAAAGATCCCAACAATGCCTTATATAAACATTCCATAACATGTTTAGGTTTTAGGAAGTTTATGTTTTCCACATTAGAGATATGTAAACACGACAGGAGAGCTGGGGACTTTAGAAATTATGTAGAACAACGAGAAACTCTTTGGCAGGTCAGATTACAATCTGATTTACCACCAGGACTTAATGAAGCTATTAATTTGAAGTGTTTTTTAAAACACCGTAAATTGACTGTTTCTAAAAACATTGATATGGGATGTTTATTTAATGTATAATTATTGTTGGATTCATCAAAGTAATTTTTTTGATTTTTGATTTTTAAATTTTAGTATTTTAATTAATTATTTTTTTAATTGAGTTAATTAGTCACTGATTAGCTGATGTATTTAAACCATTTGTGCTTGTATTTGCTGTTTTCTGATGAAGTTTGTGTGACGAAAGCGGATATTAAATCTTTTATACGCTATTATTTTATGATTACTGAAGGTGCTTGCTTAGTGGTGTCCACTTCTGCCATTTCTTTTGTCGTTTTCTTGGTTGTGCTTGGCTTTTTTTGGTTGGTGTTTTTTTCGAGCCTTGTTATGGCAGAAGTTGCAGATGACACCCTGTTGAATTTATCGGTGCATTCTACACCGACATCGGGGGCTGATAAAGCCAACGGTTTACTAATTGCTACCTTATTGGATATTCAATCTTCACTTAAGTTTTTGGTGGCCAAGGCCAGTGCTTCAGACAACATGATGCACGTTTCCAGTCCAGTTGGAGCCAGCGACGAATTGGAAACCGTGATTGATTTGGGCAGTCCTGCACATTTGGACACAGGGCGTGGAGTTAAGAAATCACGTTTGCCATTTCACCCCAGTAATTCTGATAACGCCAGCTGTGCACATTTGCTCAACCGGGACAACAATCCTTTTTGTAAGTCAACTCGGGGTTCTTTGGAACCAAATAGCGGTGAGCTCAACAGTCAGCGAGATCATCTTTTGAAACTTTTAAAAAGGTACAAGTCTTTGGACATTGAAAACTGTTATTTTTCCAAATGCATTGAACTAGGTGTGGTACCTAAGGGGCTACGCTTTTTTAAATGTCCAAACGGCATTAATTTAGGTCATCCTATGTTTAATTTACTCATTACCTTTTTTAATGAAGCTGGTATTCGGTTTTTGAGGTTACTTATTGATAATAATGTTCAAAAGATGTCTCTATTAATGAATGACATTAATGAAACTGAGGGTTTCATTAAAAATCGGCTTTCTGCTGACAGATTTGACACATTTTTTGCTTTTTTAACCAACGAACTGGATCAACATATTAACGAAGTTACTAACAGGAAGCGGTCAAAGCTTGATAGAGACATCATTGCATATGATAACAAGACTGCTTATAATAATTTTGCACCTAATCATCGCAACAACGTTAATCAGCTGCCAAGATCCAATTTTGTTAACAAATTCAGTTGTCCTGTCATTTCTTCTAAGTCTTTTTCTGATCATTTGGACACTGCTTCTACGACACTTAAAGGCAGTAAAAGCAACTACGATTTGGCTTTTCCGCCTATTATGCCTTCTTCTGTCACCAGCTGTTTACCTGACGAAGTTCAGGATAACAATTTTACAACTAGCAAACAGGTTGACAGTATCGTTGATAATTCTGCGGACAGTCTGGGCACTAGTAGAGTTAGTAAAGATAGGCCTGTGTCTACCTCTACTGACATTGCTTCTAATAAGAAAAACTTTTTGAGTAGCAGTTGCAAAAGTACTGGACTTACTAGAAGCCGGACTTTTTTGGGGTCAAGTTCGTCGGGGGACGAAGCCTAACTGGTCATTCGGACAGTTTTGGCATTATTAATTTGACTGAACACTTATTTACAATTACAGAAGTGACTGTTTTGAAGTACGGGCTTAATTTTATACCCAGTCAGAGAGCTAATTACGGCAAGACAGTCATTGACATTAAAAAATTTACCAGAAAACTGAATCTATCTTACCTGATGCATGATTTACCTAGCACTAGTAATGTTATTAATAAGCCCTCTTGTTATGTACCTAATTTACATTAAACCATCAAAGCTTATGAAGAGTTATGTATTAAGGAAGTTAATGAATTATTTAAAAATAAGAGCTATTTTTGTGACAACTTGAGCCGTCAAGAAAGAACGACTTTAAGCAATTTAAGAGAGTTAACTACGTCATTCAGGTTTATGAAGAGCGATAAGGGTTCAAACATAGTTATTATGGATCATGAACGTTACAATTGTAACATGTTGAAAATATTAGGGAACATCTGTGAATATGAACCCATCGCTTTCTATGACATCTTAAAATGTTTTCGTGAAGTTCATTCACATTTATACGATGCACTTATGTCTGGTGAAATTAATTTTAATTTATATAATTTTTGTGTTGTTGAACATCCAAAAATAGGAGTTATTTTTGGAATCCCTAAAACTCATAAGGACGTTTTAAATCCTCCTTTACGTCCCATAGTTTCTTCTCCCCATTCGATTACGGAGGGGATTTCTTTAGTTATTGATGCCCTGTTAGGACCATTACTTGAAAACCATTCATCATTTATTAGGGATTCCTGGCATTTTTTAGAAAAAATGAGGATTTTTCATGAAGGGCGAATTTTTGATTCTTCTAAACATATTGTTTTTACATTAGATGTTAACTCATTATATATATGTATTCCTCACGACGAGGGTGTTGATGCTGTTCGCAGTTTCTTGGTGAAGGAAAAGCTCTTTAATAATTCTCTCATTTCTTTGATTTGCAGGTTTTTAGATATTGTTTTGGAAAATAATTTTTTTCTGTTTAATAATAGGTACAATAGGCAAAAACGCGGTGTCGCTATGGGCTCCCCAGCAGCACCAGCCTATGCCAATTTAGTTATGGCATGGTGGGAGGTTGAATTTATTCCCATTTTGAAGCAGAAATTCAACATCATTTTTTTCTGCAGGTACATTGATGATTTAATTTTCATCATTGAGGGAAGCCCGGACACTGTACACAACTTTTTGTGTCAAGTTAACTCTATCTGGTTATCTTAAATTCACACTTGGTGATGTTGGATTATCTGTTAACTTCTTAGACATTCATATTTGGTGGGATAATGTGGACAATAGGTTTCATAGTAGAATTCATAGAAAAAAGACGTTTACCAATAGATATTTACATAATTTAAGCGGGCACCCTAAACATGTAGTGAGAAATGTCCCCAGAGGACAATACATCAGGGCTAGCCAAATGACCACTAGAGAGCATGATGTGATACAGGAGTTTCACCTCATTGCTTCTTTATTCATTCAGCGGGGTTATGATGAAAAGTTTTTAATAGATATTGGTAACGAAATATTTGACAAACGTTTCACTCACTTTCCTCCGATCCTTGACCGGTCGATTATTAAGAATCATACTGCCCAGACTCAGCCTCACAATGATGCTAGTTGTGATCATTTTTGTTCCTTCGAGATGAGCACTGATTGCAACAAGATTAGGGCTATTTTAGAGGAAAATTGGAAAGTTATTCAGGGAAACTCTGACATTATCCAAGTTGTTGGACCCAAACCTAGGTTTGTGTTCCGTAAAAGTAATACTCTCAAAAGAATTTTGGAACAGCATTTTATCGATGATACTTCTATTGATAGAAAAAAGAAAGGCATGTTTCGATGCAACCACTGTAAAGTTTGTCGTTTTATATCTGAGGGCCCTTATATTAATGTCATAACATCGGAAAAAATTTTAGAAGTTCCTGGTTATGTTGATTGCACTAATTGTGGGCTTGTTTACATTGCTATGTGCTCTGTGTGTCCAGCTTTTTACGTGGGTATGACCACGAGAAGTTTAGGTACACGCATTAAAGAGCACGTATACGCTATTAAAACTAAAGATCCCAACAATGCCTTACATAAACATTCCATAACATGTTTAGGTTTTAGGAAGTTTATGTTTTCCACATTAGAGATATGTAAACACGACAGGAGAGCTGGGGACTTTAGAAATTATGTAGAACAACGAGAAACTCTTTGGCAGGTCAGATTACAATCTGATTTACCACCAGGACTTAATGAAGCTATTAATTTGAAGTGTTTTTTAAAACACCGTAAATTGACTGTTTCTAAAAACATTGATATGGGATGTTTATTTAATGTATAATTATTGTTGGATTCATCAAAGTAATTTTTTTGATTTTTGATTTTTAAATTTTAGTATTTGAATTAATTAATTTTTTTAATTGAGTTAATTAGTCACTGATTAGCTGATGTATTTAAACCATTTGTGCTTGTATTTGCTGTTTTCTGATGAAGTTTGTGTGACGAAAGCGGATATTAAATCTTTTATACGCTATTATTTTATGATTACTGAAGGTGCTTGCTTAGTGGTGTCCACTTCTGCCATTTCTTTTGTTGTTTTCTTGGTTGCGTGTGGCTTTTTTTGGTTGAAAATGTGTTTGTTGTTGAAGTAATAATTTAGACATTATATTAAAGCAATACCTACATAAAAAGTAATAATCCTGTGATAAAACTCTACATGTATAAAATGTAATCTTATCTCATGAAAAAGAATAGGAAATCAGTTTCTGAAAAAGGGGGCATGAAATGTGTGCGAGTATCTTTTATAGAATTCAGTGCATTGAATCTCTTTCTTTTAGAGTTTTGAAAGGCACAACCTAAGTCTCAGTAGGCTACTGCACATACTTGGTTTCTTCTCATCAACTTCAGGTCGTAGGTACAAACAGGTCACCTGAGTTGCTCATCCTGTTTCACATTCTTTCTTTTAGCTGTTTCTGCACCAAGTTCTGCTGATCACACCCATTCTTACATCTTGCTTAAATCTAACACGGCATATAGGAGTATCCCCCCCACCCTTACATCACACCTCATCAATGTGTTAATTATAAAATTCAAAAGCATAGCTTGTTTCACCTGAAATATAGCGTCTCCTTTAACAGGAAAATGTTAGCTGACAAGCACGCTGCATAGGTTGTCTGGCTAAAATGTAATTTTATACAAAGCCCGCGGCTGCCTGCACTGCAGAAGGTTAATATTCACTTCTAACCTTTCACTCAATCTTCTTCTTACCTTTTATTTTTAACCACTTTATTCACAAGAAGCAACAATTACAAGTCTAAAATATTTCATATAATTCTATCAAGAATAAATAATACAAAGATTTGAGCAACACAAGTTAGCATTATTTTATCTATTTATTTACGTATTTCACATTTGTTAACCGGGTTAGTCTGACTGGGCTAGAAGCCCTTTTTCAGCAGAGGCCTGAGGAGAAAAGCTCCAAAACAAAAGAAAACAAACCATGAACGAATAAAAAGAAAAATACATAAACCATGACAAATACAACCACAGGGTGCCTACTACTGGCTACAATAAATAAATTCTAAGGTATGTTAGTAGAGAGACTGAATTTTAGACAAAACATATTTGCTTCCATATGTACAGAGGGTAGAGATGCATTTAACAGTTAGCGAACAATCAATTACAAGTTTATTGGTTTGGAGGAGTAAAACAATTACAGTAAGATAAGTTATAGTTCTTATCTGATATTTAGGTAGAATTGTCTGCAAGAAGATAGGATAACAGAAATAGGGGTATGGATGATCACTGATATAGTACTAGCAGAGGAGGAGAAGGAATGGTGAGGATGCAGGGAGTAGAGGTGGCAAAGATGGGTGAGTTTAAATACTTGGGATCAACAGTTCAGAGTAATGGTGAGTGTGGAAGAGAGGTGAAGAATAGAGTACAGGCAGGGTGGAGTGGGTTGAGAATAGTGTCAGGAGTAATTTGTGACAGAAGAGTACCAGTAAGAGTGAAAGGGAAGGTCTACAAGAGGGTAGTGAGACCAGTTATGTTATATGGGTTGGCGACAGTGGCATTGACAAAAAGGCAGGAGTCAGAGCTGGAAGTGGCAGAATTAAAGATGTTAAGATTTGCACCGGGTGTAACAAGGATGGACAGGATTAGGAATCAGTATATTAGAGGGTCAGCTCAGGTTGGATGGTTTGGAGACAAAGTCAGAGAGGCGAGATTGCGTTGGATTGGACATCTGCTGAGGAGGGATGCCAGGTATATTGGGAAAACGATGCTAAGGATGGAGCTGCCGGGTAAGAGGAAAAGAGGAAGGCCTAAGTTAAGGTTTACGGATGTTGTGAGAGAGGACATGCAGGCGGTTGGTGTGACACAGCAATATGCAGAGGACAGGAAGAAATGGAAACTGATGATCCACTGTGGCGACCCCTAACGGGAACAGCCGAAAGAGAAGAAGAAGAGGAAGAGGAGGAAGAGAAAATGGGGAGAGGTTGGTCAGGTTGGAGTGAGACAGGGGCTCACTGACATAATACTAGCAGAGATGGAGGAGGAAGAGAAGATGGGGAGAGGTCAATCAGGTTGGAATGAGACAAGGGGCTCACTGATATAGTACTAGCAGACATGGAGGAGGAAGAGAAGGTGGGGAGAGGTCGCTCAGATTGGAGTGAGACAGGGGCTCACTGACATAGTACTAACAGGAAGAGAAGGTGGGGAGAAGTAGGTCAAGTTGGGGTGAGACAGGGGCTCACTGATATAGTACTAGCAGACATGGAGGAGGAAGAGAAGGTGGGGAGAGGTCGCTCAGATTGGAGTGAGACAGGGGCTCACTGACATAGTACTAGCAGAGGTGGAGGAGGAAGAGAAGGTGGGGAGAGGTCGCTCAGATTGGAGTGAGACAGGGGCTCACTGATATAGTACTAGCAGAGGTGGAGGAGGAAGAGAAGGTGGGGAGAGGTAGGTCAAGTTGGGGTGAGACAGGGGCTCACTGATATAGTACTAGCAGAGATGGAGGAGGAAGAGTAGATAAGGAGAGGTTGGTCAGGTTGGAGTGAGAGAGGGGCAAGACCATGTTTTTATCATGTAATTTTTTAACATTTTTTTGAAAAAGGAAGTACTAGTGTGGTTGCTCTTAGGTATAGGGGACGTTTATTCCAGATATTTGTAACATAATGACTATAAAAAGTTTCCAAGTTTTACTGGGCTTAGACTTCCAGGAGATGTAGGTCTGCACTGCAGAGACAATGTTTGGGAGTGCAGGGAGAGATTAGAATAGAACGAGCATGGCTGTGAGAAGGATTTGCAAGAATAGAGTGAGCGAGCTGGAGATGAGGAAGTAAGAGTTGGTGTTGAGCTTCTGACCACAGAAGATTTTGTAGGGCAGTGCAATGGTGGGAGAGGCAGGGGAGATTTCCAGCAAATTTAGCTCTTTTATTGTAGGTAGATTCAAGTTTAGCCATGAGGTTGGTTTGTAAGTTAGTGAGAATAGGTGCAGCATAGATGAGAGTAGATAGTAGAAAAGCTTGTGCCAGAAATTGTTTTATGTTCTTTGTGAGATATTTTTTTATTTCTATTTAATAGGCCTAGTTTTTATGTGCGTTTTTGATGGCTTGTAGAATGTGGATGTCAAACTTAAGTTGGTCATCAATTACCACACCAAGGAGTTTGGTATGAGTTTCTGCAGAGATATTACTGTTGTTGAGAGATGAGACTGAGGAGGAGGATTTGCAATGATGTAGGTTTTTTGGGAGGAACAGAAGTAGTTTTTTTTTTTTTGATTAAGTAGAAGTTTGTTGCTAGTCAGCCATTTTTCAACAGACAGAAGTGAGTCTTGGGTAAGGGATAAGAGATAGGGGAGATTATTAGAACAGGATATGATAGTGGAATCATCTGCATACTGGATAAGAGAGGAGGGGGCAGGAAGAGTGAAGATTATTTGTAATAATAATCTTAAAGTGGAGGGGCCTTAACACTGAATCTTGGGACATTCCAGTATTAACAGGAAGGAAAGGAGAGGAGGCTGATAGCCACCTGATAGACTGCAGTCTATTAGAGAGGTAGCTAGTGAACCAGAGTATAGCAGATTGGGAGAAGTTAAGGTCTTTAAGTTTAGATATATGCAGATTGTGGGACGGAGTGTCAAAAGCTTTGTATAAATCCAGGAAGAGACTAGAAACTAGTTGGTTTTCATCAAAAGCTTTGGCAATGGTCTGAGTGAAAGCTATGAGAGTGGTGGCAGTGCTATAATGGGGAAGAAAACCATGGTGTGTTGTGTTAGGAGATTATTTTGTATGAGTTGTTCAAGGATTTGTTTGTGACTACATTTTTCCTTAATCTTGGAGAGGGGAGATAGGATTGCAACGGGGCGGTAGTTGGAGGGAGTCTGTAAAGTTTCCTCCTTTATGGAGAGGAATGACAGAATTTTATTCATAGCTTGGGCACAGTGTTTTCAAGGACAGATCGAATGATAAGTATAGAAATGGGGTAGGCAATGGAATTGGAGGCAAGTTTGAGAAATTGTGTGGGTAAGTTGTCAGCAGAAGGACAGCATGGCTTGAGTTTAGAGAGGAAAGATATGATGTACGCAGTGGAGGCAGGTTTTAGCGAGAAAGTGAAGGTAGGTGAAGTTGGGAGGGTATCATTAGAAGATGGGTTTGTAGACATATTTGTAGTAAGATTTTTAATAGAATTGATAACGAAAGTGTTTAAGAGAGCAGCAGTATTGAGGTCAGAGCTAGATGGACAGGGACTAGGTGTGGCAGGCTTGCCTGGATAAAGAATCTTGTTAATATTGTTGCAAAATATTCTGGGGTTAGAGTGGGGATTATTTAGTGGTTTCTGACAGTATTTTTTTTTTTGTCATTGTCAATGTGCTTTTTGGTACAGTTACTGAATTCTCTATAATTTTGTAGATGAGTTAGGAGATTAGTTCTTTTCCATAGCCTCTAGGCTCTGTCTCTCTTTAGGAAAAGGTTATGAGTGGGTTGTGTTAGCCAAGGTGAAGAGTTAGATTTTAGTCTAATTTTTCTTATGGGGACAAGAGAGTTTAGGGTATGAATGAATATTTGTTGAATTTGGAGATGGCCTCATCTAAAGGGAGGTTAAGCAAGAAGGACCAGTTGAAGGAGGAAAGTATATTATTGAAGGTATAAGGTTGAAGTTAGAGAGTTTGCCGCAGTCTTTACAATGGTGAAGTCTATGAAGTTGAGGAGAATATCTATGTACAAGGGTGGGAAGATGGTTACTGAGAGAATCAGGAAGAGTACATGGATTGTGATAGAGGTTTGGGCTGGAAATTAGCACCCAATCAATGATTGTGCCATTGTTGGTTTGTTTATTATATTTAGTGGGAGTAGAAATAAGTTGAGTGAAGCCAAAAAGGTTAATGCAAGTACTGGGAGAGTCAGAGTTAAAAGTGGACCAGTCAATGTTAACATCAGCCAGGATAATCGTTTCGTAGGTGGTGTTATCAGAGATCGTTGTAAGATAGGAATGTTGTTTCCAGGGGGATGTAGACTGCAGCAACAGCAAGATTGTTGTGATTACTGAGTTTACAATTGACTATAAGGACCTCAGCAGGGTGAAAGTTAGGAGGGGGAGTGGGAAGAGGGTAATGTGAGAGTTGTTCTGAATGCATGTCAAGTAGTTATTCAAAACATATAAATGAGAAGCATTTACAATAAGTTACAATGCCAGAAAGAAAGAAACAACAGCCAGCAAAATTATTTCCATAAACTTACTCTTTGTAACTACCAAGCATGTGGGAGTTTAACAGCAACAGAAAAAAACAATGTTATATTACACTGTCATATTCAAAATTTGAGGAGTCCATTTTGCTAGTCCTCTCTCTGAGGATGCAGTTTTGTCTGGACAGTTTTAGATCTTGTATTTCAGACATTAAGTTTATATCATCAACTGTAGGACAGACCATTTAATCACTTTTTTCTAGTAACTGATTTTAAGTACTTAGCACAGACAACATAAGATTTTATATGGTTTTATGTCGCTTTCATTCTAGGAGTAGTCAAAGGTAAAAGAGCTGCACTAATTTATATACAACTACTACTCCTGACTGTGGAAAGAAAGAAATTACATCCATCATTTTTGGAAAGTCATATCACTACCCACCACCAGAAATACAGAGTGAAACCTCGGTACAATATTTGCAGCATTTCACAAGTTAATGTATGTGTCTCCTGTTGCATTTTATTTATTTTTTATTTATTTATTTTACATTTGTTAACCGGGGGTGTCTGACTGAGCCGAAAATGCCCTTTTTCAGCAGAGGCTCGGGGAGAAAAGCTCCACAAAGAAAAATTACAGGCACATTTAGTTATTTAGACATGATCAGTATACACACAAATTACAAGAGACATGTTTTTACAGTGGTATGCGGCACAAACAGTTACAGTGGAGAGAACAATCAAAAAAAATATTAATTTTAAAAATAAAGGTAAGTAATAGATTTGTGGTGTACGGCTGAACTTTGGAACGTAGGTAGAATACATACATAGTACACAGGTACAGTACATACATTGCAGATTAGCCAGTGTTTGTGAGTAAGACTGAAAAACTATTATCAATTGCTCTAGATTTAGTATGTATATGTTATCCACTTTCACTAGCCTGGGGAGCAATCATGGCACTGCCAACTTTGCTTAAGATGTTGCCTGATGAGGTCTTTAAAGGAGGCATTGGATGATGTGTTTTGAATGCTAGTAGGGACAGAGTTCCATTTTTTAGCCACCGAACTACTATATAGTGCATCTCCAAAGCTATTGTAGCTGTTGGTGACTTCTAGTAGTAGTTTGCTTGATGATCTAAGAGGCCTTTTGGCTGAGTGATGTTGTACTAGGTTTTTGAGGGCAGGACACTTATTGGGGAGGTAATAGATAGAATGACAGAGGCAGAGCTGATTGTAGGTTAGGAGGTTGGGCAGTTCAAGCCAGTGGAGCTGTCTCAGAGCAGAACAGTGATGAGTTCTATATGAGCAATTTGCAGCAAAGCGGGCAATTCTGTTATAGCAAGCTTCCATTTTGCTTAGTTCAGTTTTGTTGAGATTAGTCAGAATGGGAGACGCATAGAGTAGGGTGGATAGAAGTTGGGAGCGAGCAATGGCTGATCTTGTGTTGTTGGTAAGAAATGGTTTGATACGGTAGAGTGACCCCAGTTTGGCATGTACTTTTTTAATAGTTAAGTTCAGATGACTATCAAATTTTAGGTGGGAGTCTATGGCTATTCCCAACAGCTTAGCCTGTGCCACTGGAGCAATTGGAGTAGCATTTGTGGAGTAGATAGTGAATTGACTGTTAGTGTTTTTGTTAGAACTGGTTATAATCATAAGCTGAGTTTTCTTTGGATTGAGGATAAGTTGGGCTTTGGTAAGGTAGTTTTCAACGTCAGAGAATGCTAGTTGAGTTGTTTGCAGGAGGGTGGGAATGTTTTGTGCAGCACAGATTAAGGTAGTGTCATCTGCATAGTGAATTATGGATGCATGCTATGTGGAGGTGTGGAGGTCATTTGTGAAGACTGTGAATAGTAGTGGTCCTAAGACAGAACCCTGTGGGACTCCTATAGTTATGGGCAGCTGAGGAGAGAGAGAATTTTCCCATTTCACAGCTTGGTACCTGTCAGTTAAGTAGCTTTGGAACCAGGTAAGAGTGGAATTAGATAGATGATATTGGTTTAGTTTGTTTAGCAGGATTTGGTGAGAGACTGTGTCAAATGCTTTGGACATATCCAAAAAAAGAGTTGACACTTGCAGGCCTTCATTTTTGAGATGGTTTACTGTGTCTGTGAAGCAGAGGAGAGCTGTAGTGGTACTATGGGCAGGTCTGAAACCATGCTGAGTAGGTGACAGGATGTTGCTGTCTAGGAGATAGTTTAGCATCTGGGTATGGATGTATTTTTCTAGGATTTTGGCCAGGGGGGAGAGTAAAGCAATGGGTTTGTAGTTAAGTTCAGTGGAGGACCCACCTTTATGTATGGGTGTAACATAGGATATTTTCCAGAGTTTGGGCACATAGTTTTCAACAACTGATCTGTTTATGAGAGTGGAGACTGGGATAGCAATAGCATCTGCTGTGAGTTTCAAGAAATAGCTGGGGAGTAGGTCAGCTGCTGTTGATGAGGTTTTTAGTTTGGAGAGCATGCTTTTGACTGAAGTGGTGGAAACTGTTTTGAGGGTAAAGCTTGTATTAGTGTTATTTGTGTTGGGGGGGGTAGTGAGGAAGGAACTGTCCTGTGATACTAAGGATAGAATTGAGTTCACAAAGTGGGAGTTGAATTGTGTTTCGATGGGAACTTTAGTGGTGGGTTTTAGAAGCTGGTTGACATTTTTCCCAAATTTTTGGGGGTTGTGTTGGTATTTAGTTTGTAATGTCATGTTGTAGGATTTTTTGTCCAGCCTAATGCATTTTTTTGCACGATTGCGCAGTTCTTGGTACTTAGTTAGGCTTTGTGTTTCTTTGTTTTTTTTGATAGTAACGCCAGGCAGTGTCTCTGGACTTGAGGATTTCTTTGGTTTCTTTACTGAGCCAGGGGTTTGTAGGGGTTCTAACCTTGATTTTGCGCAATGGAGCGACAGTGTCTACGTGTTGTAGAAATGTTTTGTTGAAATATGCTACATCCTGGTCAAGTGGGAGGGTTTTTAGGGGGGTCCAGTCACAGTTACACAGTAAAGTGTTGAGGACCTCAAGAGAGATTTTTTTTGTGTTTCTAGTGGATATATAGTTAGTGGTTTTGCATATGCTTGTTCTACTACGTATAAAGTATATTATGTTGTGGTCACTTAAGGTGTCTGGGAGACTGCCTGTGTGAGGGTACAATGTGGTGTTGCTAGTTAGGACCCAGTCAAGGATGGATTCCCTTTTAGATTTTTTATCACACCTAGTTGGAATTTGGACTAGCTGCTGGTAGCCATGGTGATTTATTAGATTACTTGGTGGTTCTGATATACAGGTGAACCAATCTAGGATGAAATCCCCCAGAATAAGGGTTTCTTGTGAGTATGTGGAAGAACACCAGGATAAGAAGTCTTCAAGGCTAGCAGGTGTATTACCAGGTGGAATATAAATCACAATTGTGGTGATGACCTTTTTAGGGTGAAGTTGAAGTTGTGAGATAAGTATGTCCCAATTATTGGGGGAGGGGTAGGAGTTTGGTAATTGATGGACAGATAAGTTGGACTTGTAGAGAAAGGCAGTTCCATCCCCTTTACGAAGTGGTCTGTCTTGTCTAATGATATTGTAGCCGGTAGGGAGAACTTCTGAGTTAGCTATGTTTTTATTTAGCCAGGTTTCTGTTAAAGCAACTATGTCTGGGGAGTAGTGTGCTATTGTGGCCTGGAGTTCAGGTATTTTATTTTTGATACTTCTAATATTAATATTTAGCATTAAAAGATGGTTGGTTTTGCTGCTGCTGTTGATTTGCCCAGGGATGAAGAAAGTGGGGGTGTTATGTTCTGACATTTGTGTTGGAGCAGTTTGTGTTGGACAGGATGGATTTGGGCCTGGTTTGGGGTGGATATCCCCACTTATGGTGAGCCTGGAGTTAAAATGGTTATACAGATGTTGGAGTTTGGTGAGGAGTGTGAGAAAGTATTGTGTTTTTTTGGAGTAGGAATGAGGGCATATGTGTTTACTTCTGAATTGGTCTGTTATGTAGTTCTTGAATAAGTGTGGGCAGATATTATTATAATGTGTGGTGTCTATGTATGAGAGTGCATAATGCAGTGTTATGCTACTAAGTTTAGGGATATTGCTAGAGTGATAACTTGTGGTGTTGTAAAGAATTATGAGAAGACAGACTAGATCTTGTTGTGTGATAGTCATGGTTATAAAGTTTATGTTGTTTCTAGGTGGGGGGACTGAATAGGAATTATAAGGTTGCACTATATGTGGATGGGGAAGTAGTGTGGGTGATTCAAAAAATGTCTAGTGGGAATAAGAGTGATTTATCTCTGCTTTGCACTGAAATTGAGTGTCTCCACACCTAGTAGCATCACATCATTGGTACGTTTCTTGTATCCTCTCCACCCCCCACACTTTTTTTCATTTTTCCTCTAATATTAACATTAGTTGATATTTTCCCCCAGCAACCTGCTTAGTGTGCTTTCCAGCTACAGAAGTTTTCTTTTATAACATATTGGCTAATTTTCTATCCTTTTAATTCCTTTACCTTTGATTTACATACCCTTCACAATTTGCATTACTGATTGCTTTTGTTTCCTCTCTTGCTACCTTCAAAATCCAGGTTCTACCTACTCTGCTTGCCCTTGCTTTGCTCGGGCTCACTCCGCTCCCCTGCCCTACCCCCATTTCTACCCACCTCATCGATTTAAGTTATACCTCCCTAACCCCACCCAAGTTACAACAAATCACAGTCTAAGCCATCAACAAATAAAATCCAAACTTTAAAGCCCACCTAAACACAACTACCATTCACTTCCCACTAATCAAACAATAGGATTTGATAAGTAACTCACCCAATTGTAAACCTCCATTAGTTGACCAATAGGATTTGTCCACTAAATACTCCAACTGATAACCTCACATTCCTTTGCCGGTCAGTATTTCACTACCTTCTACCCCTAACAGACTTCAGTACTCACAAACTGCATCTGATATCACCCCTAATCTATCTGTTACTCCCTTAATATCAAAGCACTCTAACAAAATGCTTCAACGTAATAATAAGCTACTACACCAAGGACTTCTACACATTGCCACAACTTCACTGCTTTCACTCTTCTTTCTCTCACCTCACACAGTTATCTACTACTAGACATCAATACCCCTCCCTGGCAAACCTCCTCACTATACCACCAAGATAAACCATTAAGCTACACCATTGCTCCAAGCCTCTTCTATGCTAATCATATCGACTTCCATGCAAACAAACTCTAATCCCCAGCAAGCATATCCAATACCTGTCAGAAACACACCAAACTACAAGTTCACCAAACTCCTTTTACACCTTATAGAGCAATTAAACCGCTCTGGAGACATACACCCTAATCCTGACCCCCCCTCCAGCACATAATCCAGCTCACAGCTCTATCACAACCAGCTGTAGACTATTACATAGTAAAACCAAATCTTCTCTCCTCCCCCTTAATATGAATGTAAGAAGTTTGGAAATAAAGTTCACGATCTGCATGCCTTAGTCTACCTCTACACTCCTGACGTTATATTAACAGAGACTTGGCTAAAGCCCAACAATAACAACAAGATTGTAGCCCCAGGATATAATATACTGCACAAAGACGGGACAACCAAAAAAGGTGGGGTATTCAAAGATCACCTAACACTAGACTGTCTTCAACTAGACATCCCTGATTTTGGAATGGCTGAACTAATCTTTACTAAATTAAACATCACCCCCAAAAAACACATCATCACTGGTGGTTACATCCCACCAGGAAACAATATTCCCACATTAGAAGACATACTACACTGGGCCTGTAATTCTCTCCCTCAAGAAACAGTCCTGATGGGTGGTTTCAATACTGACTGGTTAGACTGCTCCTCTCAGAATCCATCATCCCACCTTAACCTGCATGGGTTCACTCAACTCGTCACATACCCTACAAGAACTGATAAATTTTCCAAACATCAGTCTATACTTGACTGGATTCTGGTCAATAACACCTCCCTATCATCTCAGGCAGGTTGTCTTCCTGATGGTCTGAGTGACCACCTTCCTACTTTCCTTGTATGTACCTGTACTTACCAAAATAACCAAACCACCTATCGTACTATCAGAAACAAAAAAAGCTTCACCCCACATAGATGCATTACTGCTCTAAAAAGCTGTAACTGGGATTCTCTTAAACAACTACCCTTGATGAGGCTGTGAACACTCCTTTAACACTACCTTTTTAGATATATTAAACCTTCATGCTCCCTCCCAAACAATTAGAGTGAAAGCCAACTATGTCCCTGGCTAACTAAAGACTGCAGACCCTTACTCAAAGCTAGAGACAAGGGCTGGGAATAATATCATAAAAACAAAACACAAATTACAAAACAAGCATTCTTAGAAATGTGAAATAAAGCTATGAAACAAGACAAAATGAACTACTACCATAATATTCAGTAAAAACACCAGAATAACCCTCAAAAGTTCTGGGCTGCAGTTAATATACTGCAACCAGGTAAAGTAACTATCCCCTCTCCAGCCTCTAACTGTAACTCTGATAATATAGCAACCCGATTTAATAAATACTTTACAGAAACTATCCTATCCCTTGTTACTTCTTATAACATCTTCAACAACACTAATCCTGCAGCCCCCCAGCACAGCAACTCCTTCCAAAACAGTACCAACCAATTTACATTAAAGCCAGTGTCCATAGATAGCATAAAAAAACTACTTTGAAAACTAAAACCAACCACCCTTGCTGCTGACAGCCTCTCAGCTGACTTTCTGCAAGTAGCTGGGGAAGGAATAGCACGCCCAGTAGCAATACACATTAACAGATTAACATCTGAGAGCATAGTACCTACTATCTGGAAGATCTCCCATATTATACCTTTACACAAGGGAGGCAATTCCACCAAACTTACAAATTATCAACCAATTGCCATCTCATCACCCTTATCCAAAATCTTAGAAAGAGTCGTCCATACTAAACTCATGGACGACCTTCACACACAGACTCACACACACACACAACATCGTTTTCGCCCCTATCACAGCACCGCCACAGCTCTAATGTCCTTCACTAATATAGTTAATCACTATAGAAATCAAGGTCAGTTCATATCCGCCATATTTTTAGACTTGTCCAAAGCCTTTGATATAGTAAATCACAATAAACTCTTTAATGTGCTCTCCATCCTAAACCTCAGTAACTCCTCTATCTCCTGGTTCCAAAGCTACCTATCAGGATGTCAGCAGGCTGTACTGTGGCAATACAACCTCTCCACTCTCCTCACAGTTGGCCTAGGGTTCCCACAAGGCTCCATCCCTGGGCCTCTACTTTTCTTCCTATTCACCAATTAACTCCACACCTCCACTCTACATGCCTCTGTGATACAATATGCAGATGACTCAACTGTAATATGCTCTGCCTCCTCCCTACAAGACCTCCACTCCATAACCCAAGATTAATTTCTATCTGTTGAAACATGGCTCACCAATTTCCAACTCATTCTAAACCCCAACAAAACAAAGCTCCTTTTCTTCTGTACAACAAAACCTGTCTCTCCTCATCTATCTTTCAATACAGAATCAAAAAATAAAATATTATCACCCCAACAACACACACTAAACTGCTAGGTGTCAAAATTGACAACAATCTGAATTTTGACATTCATATTGCTCAAACCATTAAGGTGGTCCACAAGAAACTAGGTCTTCACAGAAATAAACAATTTTAACCAGAGCCACAAAATTCGCTATCACCTGCACATACCTCCTTTCAACTCTGCTATACACCTCCCCAATACTAACCAACCTCCGTAAAGCTGATCTTACTAAGCTGGAATCCTCCTACAATAAAATTGCAACAAATGCTACACATTGATTACATGACTGTACAGCTCTTAGACAACTAAAATGGCTAGAACTCCCTCAACTGCTACACCATAAACAATTAACCTTTACCCACAAAATCTTACATCAATCAGATAAAATCCCTGCTGTTCAAAATCTTATAAAACCATACACCACTTCTAGAGCCCTCTGTTCAAGTAATAAACTCCTCTTAGACACCACCAGAGCAAAGTCAGCTGGGGAATCTCTCTTCTCAAACATCATTCCTAAAATATGGAATAAACTGCCAACCCCAATTGCCTCCAACTGCTCCACAGTACAATTTAAAATGTTCCTAACTACTCACATAACAGACACTTGTCTCTGTTCATGTAACTCTCCTGGCTCACTCTAACCTAGCCATATCTAGCTACATCTCACTCAAAGGTACTTTTTACATTGCTGCTCAGACCTATGAATCCATTTATATTGCGACTTGCTTTTCCTCATTATTTAAATGTATATATTTTATGTCTATTATATTAACATAACCATTTAGATCTGTATTGCTCAATTTTGTACTATTGCTAAGTGTGAACTGCTACTGGAATTTCCTTGTATTGTTGTAACCTTACAATGTTTGTTATTACTTAATGCTGGCGCTTTTCTCCCGCGCCTCTGCTGAAAAAGGACCTGTGCCATTCGGTCTTTCCCGGAAAACAAATGTAAATAAATAAGATTTGTACAGTTCTGCTTAATGTGTTTACATTAGTTATACTATTCAAAAATAAAAGCATAATAGCATTACTCTTATCTGGCCAGATGTGCTCACGTGTTTCTTGCTTAAGTGGACCCAACATGGAGCATTCCCAAAATACATGGCAGAAATTACCTAAATGGCCAGTATTATATCTTCACAGCTTAGGTTTACTGTGAGAAACACTATGGCAAGCCTCACTGAAGTGTAAACCTGCTTAAACTTTTAAGAGCTGGTAGCAAACTTAACGCCTGGCATTACTTTTACGATCTGGTAGCATTAATTAGCGCCTGGCATCTAGTAGCATACTTCGGGCCTGGTATTACTTTTAAGATCTGGCAGCATACTTGGGGACTGGCATTACTTTTAAGATCTGGCAGCAAACCTAGGGCCTGGCATTACTTTTAAGATCTGGCAGCATACTTGGGGACTGGCATTACTTTTAAGATCTGGCAGCATACTTGGGGACTGGCATTACTTTTAAGATCTGGCAGCATACTTGGGGACTGGCATTACTTTTAAGATCTGGTAGCAAACCTAGGGCCTGGCATTACTTTTAAGATCTGGTAGCATACTTGGAGACTGGCATTACTTTTAAGATCTGGCAGGATACTTGGGGACTGGCATTACTTTTAAGATCTGGCAGCATACTTCGGGCCTGGTATTACTTTTAAGATCTGGCAGCATACTTGGGGACTGGCATTACTTTTAAGATCTGGCAGCATACTTCGGGCCTGGTATTACTTTTAAGATCTGGTAGCATACTTGGAGACTGGCATTACTTTTAAGATCTGGTAGCAAACCTAGGGCATGGCATTACTTTTAAGATCTGGCAGCATACTTGGGGAGTGGCATTACTTTTAAGATCTGGTACCATATTTGGGACTGGCATTATTTTAAGATCTGGTATTATACTTGGGGACTGAAATTACTTTTAAGATCTCGCAACATACTTGGGGACTGGCATTACATTTAAGATCTGGTAGCAAACTTAGGGCTTGGCATTACTTTTAAGATCTGGTACCATACTTGGGGATTGGCATTACTTTTAAGATCTAGCAGCATACTTGGGGACTGGCATTATTTTTAAGATCTGGTACCATACTTGGGACTGGCATTACTTTTAAGATCTGGCAGCATATTTGGGGACTGGCATTACTTTTTCCTAGTTCTTGCTGTTTTATTGATATACCTGCACGTTTGCCTATACCAGTCTACATTTGCTATTCCAGTTTTTTTACATAACACAAAGCATCTTATAAAAGATGCAAATTAGTTTACCCATGTGATTTTGCTCCTAGTTTTCTGAGCTGTAACAACGGCAAGGTGTAGGGTAACTACTACTCCCAGTGCATGCTGTTGAGGGATGATGAGTAGTTATGAAAAGTAGAGATCAATTAACATTAACTGAATTGAATTCATTCTCAGAAATAATTTAAATAGCAATGCTCTCACAACTGTGGCTGTTTAAATGAAAGTCAGTATGTGAAACTGTAGCAAAGAGCTCAGAGCCAGCCTTAGACATAGGTCTACTAGGTGGCCATCGAGGATGCTGCTCTTGTATCTCTGTTAAGGGCACTTTTCAGGTTTTTATTTACTACAGATAAAAGGAGGGTGTGGCTACTGCAGCAGTGAGGAATTCAAACATCTACTGTTACAGTAAGTGAATTTACTGTGCTCTGTTCATTATTCTCACTGTTACAGTAAGTGAATTTACTGTGCCGTGTTCATTATTCTCACTGTTACAGTAAATGAATTTACTGTGCTCTGTTCATTATTCTCACTGTTACAGTAAGTGAATTTACTGTGCTGTGTTCATTATTCTCACTGTTACAGTAAGTGAATTTACTGTGCCATGTTCATTATTCTGACTGTTACAGTAAGTGAATTTACTGTGCTCTGTTCATTATTCTCACTGTTACAGTAAGTGAATTTACTGTGCCGTGTTCATTATTCTCACTGTTACAGTAAGTGAATTTACTGCGCTCTGTTCATTATTCTCACTGTTACAGTAAGTGAATTTACTGTGCCGTGTTCATTATTCTCACTGTTACAGTAAGTGAATTTACTGTGCTGTGTTCATTATTCTCACTGTTACAGTAAGTGAATTTACTGTGCTGTGTTCATTATTCTCACTGTTGCAGTAAGTGAATTTACTGTGCTGTGTTCATTATTCTCACTGTTACAGTAAGTGAATTTACTGCGCTGTGTTCATTATTCTCACTGTTGCAGTAAGTGAATTTACTGTGCTGTGTTCATTATTCTCACTGTTGCAGTAAGTGAATTTACTGCGCTGTGTTCATTATTCTCACTGTTGCAGTAAGTGAATTTACTGTGCTCTGTTCATTATTCTCAGTGTTGCAGTAAGTGAATTTAATGTGCTGTGTTCATTATTCTCACTGTTACAGTAAGTGAATTTACTACGCTGTGTTCATTATTCTCAGTGTTGCAGTAAGTGAATTTACTGTGCTGTGTTCATTATTCTCACTGTTGCAGTAAGTGAATTTACTGTGCCGTGTTCATTATTCTCACAGTTACAGTAAGTGAATTTACTGCGCTGTGTTCATTATTCTCACTGTTGCAGTAAGTGAATTTACTGTGCCGTGTTCATTATTCTCACTGTTACAGTAAGTGAATTTACTGTGCCATGTTCATTATTCTCCCTGTTACAGTAAGTGAATTTACTGCGCCGTGTTCATTATTCTCACTGTTACAGTAATGAATTTACTGCGCCGTGTTCATTATTCTCACTGTTGCAGTAAGTGAATTTACTGCGCCGTGTTCATTATTCTCACTGTTACAGTAAGTGAATTTACTGTGCTGTGTTCATTATTCTCACTGTTACAGTAAGTGAATTTACTGTGCTGTGTTCATTATTCTGACTGTTACAGTAAGTGAATTTACTGTGCTCTGTTCATTATTCTCACTGTTACAGTAAGTGAATTTACTGTGCTGTGTTCATTATTCTCACTGTTACAATAAGTGAATTTACTGTGCTGTGTTCATTATTCTCACTGTTACAGTAAGTTAATTTACTGCGCTGTGTTCATTATTCTCACTGTTACAGTAAGTGAATTTACGGTGCTGTGTTCATTATTCTCACTGTTACAGTAAGTGAATTTACTGTGCTGTGTTCATTATTCTCACTGTAACAGTAAGTGAATTTACTGTGCTGTGTTCATTATTCCCACTGTTACAGTAAGTGAATTTACTGTGCTCTGTTCATTATTCTCACTGTAACAGTAAGTGAATTTACTGTGCTGTGTTCATTTTTCTCACTGTTGCAGTAAGTGAATTTACTGTGCTGTGTTCATCATTCTCACTGTTACAGTAAGTGAATTTACTGTGCTGTGTTCATCATTCTCACTGTTACAGTAAGTGAATTTACTGTGCTGTGTTCATTATTCTCACTGTTACAGTAAGTGAATTTACTGCGCTGTGTTCATTATTCTCACTGTTACAGTAAGTGAATTTACTGCGCTGTGTTCATTATTCTAACTGTTACAGTAAGTGAATTTACTGTGCTGTGTTCATTATTCTCACTGTTGCAGTAAGTGAATTTACTGTGCTGTGTTCATTATTCTCACTGTTACAGTAAGTGAATTTACTTGCTGTGTTCATTATTCTCACTGTTACAGTAAGTGAATTTACTGTGCCGTGTTCATTATTCTCACTGTTACAGTAAGTGAATTTACTGCGCTCTGTTCATTATTCTCACTGTTACAGTAAGTGAATTTACTGCGCTGTGTTCATTATTCTCACTGTTGCAGTAAGTGAATTTACTGTGCTGTGTTCATTATTCTCACTGTTGCAGTAAGTGAATTTACTGTGCTCTTTTCATTATTCTCACTGTTGCAGTAAGTGAATTTACTGCGCCGTGTTCATTAATCTCACTGTTACAGTAAGTGAATTTAATGCGCCGTGTTCATTATTCTCACTGTTACAGTAAGTGAATTTACTGCACTGTGTTCATTATTCTCACTGTTACAGTAAGTGAATTTAATGTGCCGTGTTCATTATTCTCACTGTTGCAGTAAGTGAATTTACTGCGCTGAGTTCATTATTCTCACTGTTACAGTAAGTGAATTTAATGTGCCGTGTTCATTATTCTCACTGTTATAAGTGAATTTACTGTGCTGTGTTCATTATTCTCACTGTTACAGTAAGTGAATTTACTGTGCTGTGTTCATTATTCTCACTGTTACAGTAAGTGAATTTACTGTGCTGTGTTCATTATTCTCACTGTTACAGTAAGTGAATTTACTGTGCCGTTTTCATTATTCTCACTGTTGCAGTAAGTGAATTTACTGTGCCGTGTTCATTATTCTCAATGTTACACTAAGTGAATTTACTGTGCCGTGTTCATTATTCTCACTGTTACAGTAAGTGAATTTACTGTGCTGTGTTCATTATTCTCACTGTTACAGTAAGTGAATTTACTGTGCTGTGTTCATTATTCTCACTGTTACAGTAAGTGAATTTACTGTGCTGTGTTCATTATTCTCACTGTTACAGTAAGTGAATTTACTGTGCTCTGTTCATTATTCTCACTGTTACAGTAAGTGAATTTACTGTGCTGTGTTCATTATTCTCACTGTTACAGTAAGTGAATTTACTGCGCTGTGTTCATTATTCTCACTGTTACAGTAAGTGAATTTACTGCGCTGTGTTCATTATTCTCAGTGTTACAGTACGTGAATTTACTGCGCTGTGTTCATTATTCTCACTGTTACAGTAAGTGAATTTACTGCGCTGTGTTCATTATTCTCAGTGTTACAGTACGTGAATTTACTGCGCTGTGTTCATTATTCTCACTGCTGCAGTAAGTGAATTTACTGTGCTGTGTTCATTATTCTCACTGTTACAGTAAGTGAATTTACTGCACTGTGTTCATTATTCTCACTGTTGCAGTAAGTGAATTTACTGCTCTGTGTTCATTATTCTCACTGTTGCAGTAAGTGAATTTACTGCGCTGTGTTCATTATTCTCATTGTTACAGTAAGTGAATTTACTGCGCTGTGTTCATTATTCTCACTGTTACAGTAAGTGAATTTACTGCGCTGTGTTCATTATTCTCACTGTTACAGTAAGTGAATTTACTGCGCTGTGTTCATTATTCTCACTGTTGCAGTAAGTGAATTTACTGTGCTGTGTTCATTATTCTGACTGTTACAGTAAGTGAATTTACTGTGCTGTGTTCATTATTCTGACTGTTACAGTAAGTGAATTTACTGTGCTGTGTTCATTATTCTCACTGTTGCAGTAAGTGAATTTACTGTGCTGTGTTCATTATTCTCACTGTTGCAGTAAGTGAATTTACTGTGCTCTGTTCATTATTCCCACTGTTGCAGTAAGTGAATTTACTGTGCTCTGTTCATTATTCTCACTGTTACAGTAAGTGAATTTACTGCGCCGTGTTCATTATTCTCACTGTTGCAGTAAGTGAATTTACTGTGCCGTGTTCATTATTCTCACTGTTACAGTAAGTGAATTTACTGTGCCATGTTCATTATTCTCACTGTTACAGTAAGTGAATTTACTGTGCTGTGTTCATTACTCACTTACAATAAGTGAATTTACTGTGCCGTGTTCATTATTCTCACTGTTACAGTAAGTGAATTTACTGTGCCGTGTTCATTATTCTCACAGTAAGTGAATTTACTGTGCTGTGTTCATTATTCTCACTGTTACAGTAAGTGAATTTACTGTGCTGTGTTCAGTATTCTCACTGTTGCAGTAAGTGAATTTACTGTGCTGTGTTCATTATTCTCAGTGTTGCAGTAAGTGAATTTAATGTGCTCTGTTCATTATTCTCACTGTTACAGTAAGTGAATTTACTGTGCCGTGTTCATTATTCTCACTGTTACAGTAAGTGAATTTACTGTGCCGTGTTCATTATTCTAACCGTTACAGTAAGTGAATTTACTGTGCCGTGCTCATTATTCTCACTGTTGCAGTAAGTGAATTTACTGTGCCGTGTTCATTATTCTCACTGTTACAGTAAGTGAATTTACTGTGCCGTGTTCATTATTCTCACTGTTACAGTAAGTGAATTTATTGTGCTCTGTTCATTATTCTCACAGTTACAGTAAGGGAATCGACTGTGCTCTGTTCAATATTCTCACTGTTACAGTAAGTGAATTTACTGCGCTGTGTTCATTCTCATTGTTGCAGTAAGTGAATTTACTGCGCTGTGTTCATTATTCTCACTGTTACAGTAAGTGAATTTACTGTGCTGTGTTCATTATTCTCACTGTTGCAGTAAGTGAATTTACTGCACTGTGTTCATTATTCTCACTGTTGGAGTAAGTGAATTTACTGTGCTCTGTTCATTATTCCCACTGTTACAGTAAGTGAATTTACTGTGCTGTGTTCATTATTCTCACTTACAGTAAGTGAATTTACTGTGCCGTGTTCATTATTCTCAGTGTTACAGTAAGTGAATTTACTGTACCGTGTTCATTATTCTCACTGTTACACTAAGTGAATTTACTGTGCTGTGTTCATCATACTCACTGTTACAGTAAGTGAATTTACTTGCTGTGTTCATTATTCTCACTGTTACAGTAAGTGAATTTACTGTGCTGTGTTCATTATTCTCACTGTTACAGTAAGTGAATTTACTGTGCCGTGTTCATTATTCTCACTGTTACAGTAAGTGAATTTACTGTGCCGTTTTCATTATTCTCACTGTTGCAGTAAGTGAATTTACTGTGCCATGTTCATTATTCTCAATGTTACAGTAAGTGAATTTACTGTGCCGTGTTCATTATTCTCACTGTTACAGTAAGTGAATTTACTGTGCTGTGTTCATTATTCTCACTGTTACAGTAAGTGAATTTACTGTGCAGTGTTCATTATTCTCAGTGTTACAGTAAGTGAATTTACTGTGCTCTGTTCATTATTCTCACTTACAGTAAGTGAATTTACTGTGCAGTGTTCATTATTCTCACTGTTACAGTAAGTGAATTTACTGTGCTGTGTTCATTATTCTCACTGTTACAGTAAGTGAATTTACTGCGCTGTGTTTATTATTCTCACTGTTACAGTAACTGAATTTACTGCGCTGTGTTCATTATTCTCAGTGTTACAGTAAGTGAATTTACTGCGCTGTGTTCATTATTCTCACTGTTACAGTAAGTGAATTTACTGCGCTGTGTTCATTATTCTCACTGTTACAGTAAGTGAATTTACTGCACTGTGTTCATTATTCTCACTGTTACAGTAAGTGAATTTACTGCGCTGTGTTCATTATTCTCACTGTTACAGTAAGTGAATTTACTGCGCTGTGTTCATTATTCTGACTGTTACAGTAAGTGAATTTACTGCGCTGTGTTCATTATTCTCACTGTTACAGTAAGTGAATTTACTGTGCTGTGTTCATTATTCTCACTGTTACAGTAAGTGAATTTACTGTGCTCTGTTCATTATTCTCACTGTTGCAGTAAGTGAATTTACAGTGCTTGGTTCATTATTCTCACTGTTGCAGTAAGTGAATTTACTGTGCTCTGTTCATTATTCTCACTTACAGTAAGTGAATTTACTGTGCCGTGTTCATTATTCTCAGTGTTGCAGTAAGTGAATTTACTGTGCCGTGTTCATTATTCTCACTGTTACAGTAAGTGAATTTACTGTGCTGTGTTCATTATTCTCACTGTTACAGTAAGTGAATTTACTGTGCTGTGTTCATTATTCTGACTGTTACAGTAAGTGAATTTACTGTGCCGTGTTCATTATTCCCACTGTTGCAGTAAGTGAATTTACTGTGCTGTGTTCATTATTCTCACTGTTGCAGTAAGTGAATTTACTGTGCTGTGTTCATTATTCTCACTGTTACAGTAAGTGAATTTACTGTGCTGTGTTCATTATTCTCACTGTTGCAGTAAGTGAATTTACTGTGCTCTGTTCATTATTCCCACTGTTGCAGTAAGTGAATTTACTGTGCTCTGTTCATTATTCTCACTGTTACAGTAAGTGAATTTACTGCGCCGTGTTCATTATTCTCACTGTTGCAGTAAGTGAATTTACTGTGCCGGGTTCATTATTCTCACTGTTACAGTAAGTGAATTTACTGTGCCGTGTTCATTATTCTCACTGTTACAGTAAGTGAATTTACTGTGCTGTGTTCATTATTCTCACTTACAGTAAGTGAATTTACTGTGCCGTGTTCATTATTCTCACTGTTACAGTAAGTGAATTTACTGTGCCGTGTTCATTATTCTCACTGTTACAGTAAGTGAATTTACTGTGCCTTGTTCATTATTCTCACCGTTACAGTAAGTGAATTTACTGTGCAGTGCTCATTATTCTCACTGTTGCAGTAAGTGAATTTACTGTGCCGTGTTCATTATTCTCACTGTTACAGTAAGTGAATTTACTGTGCCGTGATCATTATTCTCACTGTTACAGTAAGTGAATTTACTGTGCTCTGTTCATTATTCTCACTGTTACAGTAAGTGAATTGACTGTGCTCTGTTCATTATTCTCACTGTTACAGTAAGTGAATTTACTGCGCTGTGTTCATTATTCTCACTGTTGCAGTAAGCGAATTTACTGCGCTGTGTTCATTATTCTCACTGTTGCAGTAAGTGAATTTACTGCGCTGTGTTCATTATTCTCACTGTTGCAGTAAGTGAATTTACTGTGCTCTGTTCATTATTCTCACTGTTGCAGTAAGTGAATTTACTGCGCTGTGTTCATTATTCTCACTGTTAAAGTAAGTCAATACACTGTGCCGTGTTCATTATTCTCACTGTTACAGTAAGTCAATTTACTGTGCCGTGTTCATTATTCTCACTGTTACAGTAAGTGAATTTACTGTGCCGTTGTTGCAGTAAGTGAATTTAATGTGCTGTGTTCATTATTCTCACTGTTACAGTAAGTGAATTTACTGTGCCGTGTTCATTATTCTCACTGTTACAGTAAGTGAATTTACTGCGCCGTGTTCATTATTCTCACTGTTGCAGTAAGTGAATTTACTGCGCTGTGTTCATTATTCTCACTGTTGCAGTAAGTGAATTTACTGTGCTGTGTTCATTATCCTCACTGTTGCAGTAAGTGAATTTACTGTGCCGTGTTCATTATTCTCACTGTTACAGTAAGTGAATTTACTGTGCCGTGTTCATTATTCTCACTGTTGCAGTAAGTGAATTTACTGTGCCGTGTTCATTATTCTCACTGTTACAGTAAGTGAATATACTGTGCCGTGTTCATTATTCTCACTGTTACAGTAAGTGAAATTACTGTGCCGTGTTCATTATTCTCACTGTTACAGTAAGTGAATTTACTGTGCCGTGTTCATTATTCTCACTGTTACAGTAAGTGAATTTACTGTGCCGTGTTCATTATTCTCACTGTTGCAGTAAGTGAATTTACTGTGCCGTGTTCATTATTCTCACTGTTGCAGTAAGTGAATTTACTGTGCTCTTTTCTTTATTCTCACTGTTGCAGTAAGTGAATTTACTGTGCTCTTTTCATTATTCTCACTGTTGCAGTTAGTGAATTTACTGTGCCGTGTTCATTATTCTCACTGTTACAGTAAGTGAATTTACTGTGACGTGTTCATTATTCTCACTGTTACAGTAAGTGAATTTACTGTGCCGTGTTCATTATTTTCACTGTTGCAGTAAGTGAATTTACTGCGCTGTGTTCATTATTCTCACTGTTGCAGTAAGTGAATTTACTGCGTTGTGTTCATTATTCTCACTGTTACAGTAAGTGAATTTACTGTGCTGTGTTCATTATTCTCACTGTTACAGTAAGTGAATGTACTGTGCTCTGTTCATTATTTTCACTGTTACAGTAAGTGAATTTACTGTGCTGTGTTCTTTATTCTCACTGTTGCAGTAAGTGAATTTACTGTGCCGTGTTCATTATTCTCACTGTTACAGTAAGTGAATTTACTGTGCTGTGTTCTTTATTCTCACTGTTGCAGCAAGTGAATTTACTGTGCTGTGTTCATTATTCTCACTGTTACAGTAAGTGAATTTACTGTGCCGTGTTCATTATTCTCACTGTTACAGTAAGTGAATTTACTGTGCTGTGTTCATTATTCTCACTGTTGCAGTAAGTGAATTTACTGTGCTGTGTTCATTATTCTCACTGTTGCAGTAAGTGAATTTACTGTGCTGTGTTCATTATTCTCACTGTTACAGTAAGTGAATTTACTTGCTGTGTTCATTATTCTCACTGTTGCAGTAAGTGAATTTACTGTGCTGTGTTCATTATTCTCACTGTTACAGTAAGTGAATTTACTGTGCTGTGTTCATTATTCTCACTGTTACAGTAAATTAATTTACTGTGCTGTGTTCATTATTCTCACTGTTACAGTAAATTAATTTACTGTGCTGTGTTCATTATTCTCACTGTTACAGTAAGTGAATTTACTGTGCTGTGTTCATTATTCTCACTGCTACAGTAAATTAATTTACTGTGCTGTGTTCATTATTCTCACTGTTACAGTTAGTGAATTTACTGTGCTGTGCTCATTATTCTCACTGTTACAGTAAGTGAATTTACTGTGCTGTGTTCATTATTCTCACTGTTGCAGTAAGTGAATTTACCTTGCCGTGTTCATTATTCTCACTGTTACAGTAAGTGAATTTACTGTGCCGTGTTCATTATTCTCACTGTTGCAGTAAGTGAATTTAATGTGCCGTGTTCATTATTCTCACTGTTACAGTAAGTGAATTTACTGTGCTCTGTTCATTATTCTCACTGTCACAGTAAGTGAATTTACTGTGCCGTGTTCATTATTCTCACTGTTACAGTAAGTGAATTTACTGTGCCGTGTTCATTATTCTCACTGTTACAGTAAGTGAATTTACTGTGCCGTGTTCATTATTCTCACTGTTACAGTAAGTGAATTTACTGTGCCGTGTTCATTATTCTCACTGTTGCAGTAAGTGAATTTACTGTGCTCTTTTCATTATTCTCACTGTTGCAGTAAGTGAATTTACTGTGCCGTGTTCATTATTCTCACTGTTACAGTAAGTGAATTTACTGTGCCGTGTTCATTATTCTCACTGTTACAGTAAGTGAATTTACTGTGCCATGTTCATTATTCTCACTGTTGCAGTAAGTGAATTTACTGCGCTGTGTTCATTATTCTCACTGTTACAGTAAGTGAATTTACTGTGCTGTGTTCATTATTCTCACTGTTACAGTAAGTGAATTTACTATGCTGTGTTCATTATTCTCACTGTTACAGTAAGTGAATTTACTGTGCTGTGTTCATTATTCTCACTGTTGCAGTAAGTGAATTTACTGTGACGTGTTCATTATTCTCACTGTTACATTAAGTGAATTTACTGTGCCATGTTCATTATTCTCACTGTTGCAGTAAGTGAATTTACTGTGTTGTGTTCATTATTCTCACTGTTACAGTAAGTGAATTTACTGTGCTGTGTTCTTTATTCTCACTGTTGCAGTAAGTGAATTTACTGTGCTGTGTTCATTATTCTCACTGTTACAGTAAGTGAATTTACTGTGCCGTGTTCATTATTCTCACTGTTACAGTAAGTGAATTTACTGTGCTGTATTCATTATTCTCACTGTTGCAGTAAGTGAATTTACTTGCTGTGTTCATTATTCTCACTGTTGCAATAAGTGAATTTACTTGCTGTGTTCATTATTCTCACTGTTACAGTAAGTGAATTTACTGTGCTGTGTTCATTATTCTCACTGTTACAGTAAGTGAGTTTACTTGCTGTGTTCATTATTCTCACTGTTACAGTAAGTGAATTTACTGTGCTGTGTTCATTATTCTCACTGTTACAGTAAGTGAATTTACTGTGCTGTGTTCATTATTCTCACTGTTACAGTAAGTGAATTTACTGTGCTGTGTTCATTATTCTCACTGTTACAGTAAGTGAATTTTCTGCGCTGTGTTCATTATTCTCACTGTTACAGTAAGTGAATTTAATGTGCTGTTTTCATTATTCTCACTGTTACAGTAAGTGAATTTACTGTGCTGTGTTCATTATTCTCACTGTTGCAGTAAGTGAATTTACTGTGCTGTGTTCATTATTCTCACTGTTGCAGTAGCATATGGCTATTGTTTTTCCATCTCTGTAGGAAGAAATATGGGGGTGCAAGAGCCCCAGGAGTATAACACTATAACGCATCTCCCGAACCTGCAGAAGGAATCCAGTTAATAATGCCTTGTAAAGGTATGAACAAGGGACCGAGTAGCTGCTTCTAGAAAGCATCCAGAGTCCAACCCTTTCCAGTATGCCATCAAAAAAGACAAGTCTGTAGTAGAAAGTGCCTTGATTCTACCTAGAGCTTTTTAACATGGTCAGAATAAGAAAAGAAAAAGCAACAAATGATTGTTTGAACTTGAGATGGCAAACAGTTTGTTCAAGCGAAAACAAATGTTTACTTTTCCAGCACAAAGTAAAGGTACAAACAAAGTGACACTTGTATACTAGGTGGTCTTGCAAAACAAAAAACCCTTAAAGAATAGCACTACCGCCCCATTAGCTTGACGAGCCTCGTCTGCAAGGCCATGGAATGTATCATCATGGAACTCATACACAAAGACATTGGAGATCTCCAAACCCTGGAC
Source organism: Protopterus annectens (assembly GCF_019279795.1). NCBI lineage: Eukaryota > Metazoa > Chordata > Ceratodontiformes > Protopteridae > Protopterus > Protopterus annectens. Next base: position 1,080,719,643 of record NC_056748.1, read on the forward strand.
CCCACACAGTTTGGGTTTGTAAAAGGCAGATCATGTCTCCTAAACCTGATAGACTTCTTTGAAGTAGTCACCAAAGCCATAGATGAGGGTAAGGTCGTTCACACAGCCTATCTAGATCTCGCCAAGGTGTTCAACACCATCCCCCACTCTGGAATTATAGATAAACTCACTAAACTAGGTATAAATCCCTATGTCACAAGATGGGTTGCCAACTGGCTTACTGAAAGAACCCACACAGTGAAAGTAGCAGACTCCAAATCAGACTTCAGACCAGTGACAAGTGGAGTACCACAGGGTTCAGTCCTGGGTCCTCTCCTGTTTGGTATCTACTTCTCTGAAGTACAGGCTAACACTGAATGTCTTTGGATAACTAAAGATGACTGCAAACTAGGAGCCATAATTGAAACTCCTAACGATGTGGACATCCTACAAAAGGGCCTCACTGAGACAGATGCCTGGTGTCAAAGACATGGTCTCAAGCTCAATGCCAAAAAGTGCACAGTCATCCCCTTTGGTAAAAATTCTGTACCCGTGAACTACCACATAGGCGGTAGTCTACTTAACACTGAAAGTGTGATAAGAGACCTTGGGACACAGGTGGACAGTAGTCTCTCCTTTGATAATCACATCATCAAAGTGGTCAGGAAATCCTTCTATGTGGCACACCTCATCACAAAAGCTTTCTCATCCAGAAAAAAAGAGGTCATTGTTCCCCTCTACTCATCACTCATTAGACCCATTATAGAGTACAACGCCCCTTTTGGTATGTACCTCACAAGACATCTAGAACAACTGGAAAGGCTGGAGAAAATACCTCACAAAGAGGATTACTGGCCTCAAACAGATGCCTTACGCAGACAGTCTCAAAAAACTCCAGCTTTACTCCGTCGCATATCGCATACTCATAGGCAATCTCTGCCTAACATACAAAGGTATGTCAAACCCAGAGCTGTTGGACATGCTCCACTTAAAGAAATCCCAATCCCTCCGAGCTACACGCTCTAGGGACCTAAACTTTGTTACCACAATAAACAGAACATGCTGGAGGGATAGATTCCTGTCCCAGAGACTTCCCATACTTTGGAACAGACTACCTATCTATGTGAAACACAGCTCCTCATTAGCACTCTTCAAGAAAAATCTTGATGATTGGATGGGTAATAGGAAATTCACCCCGGGGATCACTTCTGTGGTTCTGCTTGACAGGGGCACAGGAAAATAATTTTCTTGGGTGGCGAAAGCCAGGGTACATTTTTGGCTAGGCTTGTATAGGCCCTAGGGCCAATAGCCTAGTACCTACCTATGAATCTATGAACAAAGTCTGAGAAGAAAGAAGAAAATACACCTTGTTAAAGGAGTAAGACAGGCCAGAGGATAGTAACTCACTCAAATATACAAGAACCAGTGCTATAGAATCCCAGAATGGGCCCTGGTTATTATTGTGTCACCAAATAGTAAATCATTCACAATTAGTAAGCAAAGTAGCAATCAAAACAACAAGGATTGCTTCCTTCAGAACCTGCTGTACATCCTCAAAAACAAGGTGCCTAAAAGGTATCAAGGTAGAATTATCCAGGCGGTAAGCTGTAAATGTTTCAGACTGAAGTGTATCGAACTTCCTCAGAATTATCCAGGCGGTAAAAAGCTGTAAATGTTTCAGACTGAAGTGTATTGAACTTCCTCAGTTTTGTATGAGTAGATTTGTTCTGTGAGGAAACTTGCGGTAATTGCCCTTGGCCAATTCCATAAGAAGGTTGAATCATTACTGCCTGGACCAAAATGGAGTCACCACAATGATCATTGGAGAATGGCAACATTATAAAACACCACAATATTGAAAACTTCAGCATTCATTCTAAAAAGCAAACAAATGAAGAAAAGAAAAACTACTCTATAACAACATTCAGAACAATAGAAAACACAACCCTAAAAAATTCTGGTCCGCCATGAAAGAAATCTTACATCCCTGACAAACATTCAACCCAAACCCCTATTCCCACTAACTCACCACTCAAAACTACAAAAGATTTCAACTATTTCATGGATAGTAAAAAGAAGTTTTCATTCTTAGTCAACATATGGGTTCGGACTCGGCTGCTGTTTCACAGCTCATGGATACTTAGCCACAATGCAGCAGTCCCCCTCATTCCACAGATCTTATTTGCAGCTTCTTATTGTATGACAGAATAAATCTATAGCTTTAGGATGAAAAGTCACTATATGGAGCTCAACAGAAAGAACGTTGGTTCCTCTAATGTTCTCCCGTTCTTCCAGAAGTCCTCAAGAGAAAAAGGGGTAGGGGGCTGGAGGGAGAGGAGTTGAAAGAATGAAAATGGACAACCCAGATGGAATGTTATGGTCAGTATGTAACTTCTTTATCTAATAATCTTATTTTTTATTCAATCCTCAACAAACAGGACAGAGTCCCCAGCTGCCTGAATCACAAGTGGACTCTAAGGAAGGATATTCCTGAGTACTGCTGAGCCAAAGGCTGCTCTTCCCCTCAAGACCAGATTCAATTTGTAATGAGGAATAAAGGTTTGAGGATTAGCAAGTTGCAGCTGCACAAATATTATCCATGGAAGTCCTGGATAAAAGTCTGATGAAGTTGCCCTGGACCTAGTTGAATGGGCTCTTAAAGGTTTTGTCAAACTTTTTATAAACAAAAGAAATGCAATCTGTTACCCATTTTGATAAAGTTACTTTTGAAACTGGCTCACCCAATCTAGTTTCTGAAAAGGATACAAATAACTGAGCTGAGTTTCTAAATTTCTCTGATCTGTGAAGATAAAAACATAACTGTCTGTGAACATCTAAAAAGTACAAAATGCATTCTCCTTTGAAATTTTTTCAAAGAATACAGGAGGGTTAATAGTTTGATTAATGTTAGATCCTGACACCACCTTAGGAAGGAAATAATGACTGGTTCTTAAGGACACTCTATCTTTATGAAAAACTACATAGGGAGGCCTAAAAGATAAAGTCTGAAGTTCTAAAGCTCTTCCTGCTGAAGTTATGGCTATGAGAAATATGTTTTATTAAGTCAGATATCACAACCCACATTTTGCAGCTGGTTCAAATGGATTCTGGGTTAGGGCTTGTAACATTAAATTCAGATCCCAAGGTGCAGTATGGTCCTAGAAAGGTGGTTTGAGTAGAAAGGCACCTTTTATAAAGGCTTTACAAAGATGTGAAGAAGCCAAAGTAGAATTATCAACTTCAATAGGAAAATTGAAAATGGCAGCCAATTGAACCTTGACCATAGCGGGACTAGCTCCTTCATTAAACCTTGACCATAGCGGGCCTAGCTCCTTCATTAAACCTTGACCATAGCAGGCCTAGCTCCTCCATTAAACCTTGACCATAGCGGGCCTAGCTCCTTCATTAAACCTTGACCATAGCGGGCCTAGCTCCTTCATTAAACTTTGACCATAGTGGGCCTAGCTCCTTCATTAAACCTTGACCATAGCGGGCCTAGCTCCTTCATTAAACCTTGACCATAGCGGGCCTAGCTCCTTCATTAAACCTTGACCATAGCGGGCCTAGCTCCTTCATTAAACCTTGACCATAGCGGGCCTAGCTCCTTCATTAAACCTTGACCATAGTGGGCCTAGCTCCTTCATTAAACCTTGACCATAGCGGGCCTAGCTCCTTCATTAAACCTTGACCATAGCGGGCCTAGCTTCTTCATTAAACCTTGACCATAGCGGGCCTAGCTCCTTCACTGAATATAGAAGCCAGGAATTCAAGAAGCTTATATACTAATGCTGAAAAAGGGTCCATGTCTTGTTGTTGTGCCCAAAGGACAAATCTTTTCCATTTCCTCCTATAAATCTTCCTAGTGGAAATTTTGTGGGAAGATAAAAGAGTGTAGCACACTGGAGAAGACAGCATTGGTTGTCTGGCTATCAATGAAATTGGAGAAACTATGTAGTCAGCTTTAGGCCCAAGATGTCTAGGTGAATCATGTCTGTTGGTTGAGACAGGAGGTCTGGAGTTTGATCCAGAATCCAAGGTGGGTAGACTAGATGAGGCCAAGGAAGGCAAACCAAATTTGTATGGGCTGAATAAGGGGCAGTGAGGATGTCTATGCTCTTCAATTGATAAGCTTTCTTTAGGAATTTGGGGATTAAGGGGGTTGGGGGATAAGCATAGAGGAGACCTGGGGGCCAATTGTGAAGAAGATCTTCTTTTGGTGACTTCCCTGGTGGATGGATTCAGCCAAAGAACCTGCTGCATTTTTTGTTCAGGGGAAATGTAAAAAAATCCCAGTATGGCTGTCCCACTGGAGGAATATCATTTCTGCCACTTATGTGTTGAGAGTCCACTCTTGAGGTAATAATATGGACCTGTTCAACTTGTCTCCTATCACCTTGGATTTCCCCAGTATATGCATTGCTATTCGAAATTGATTTGAAGAGATCACCCATTACCACAATCTCATAGCTTCTCGACACAAGAGGTAATATCTGGTTCCTCCTTACTTGTTGATGTACCATACTGCGGACATACTGACCATTTGAATCGCAAAAGTTCAGGTAGAGACAGTTGTGGAATGCCTGCAATACTAGGAGAACTGCTCTAATTTCCAGCACATTGATATGCAAGTTGGCCTCTTTGGGGAACCATGTGCCTTGAACAGTCTTTGCCAAGAAATGACCCCCTCACTCACTCACCCAATCTGGGAAGCATCTGTGGTGACTATGGCCTTGGCCTGAGGAAGGATGAATGGATGACCTTGTAATATTTGATCTGAGTGACTCCACCACCAAAGGTACTTTTTGCAGGCCAGAGTTAAGCTGATTTTGGTGGACATAGGTGGGGGTAAAATGGACCAACAGGCTGCTAACATCCACTGGAGGATTCCCACATGGTATCTTGCTAGTGGTAGTAGTACAATTGCTGCGGACATCTATCCCAGAGTATGTAATACATTACTGACTGGCAATACTGATTTGTTGAGTATCCTTCTGACATGAATATGAATGGTTTGAACCCTGGGTAATGGAATAGATGCTGTCATTGATGCTGTTTTGAAAATGGCCTATATGAATTCTAATGTCTGAGATGGTTGAAGCTGAGACTTGTTGTGGTTGAATGTAATGCCTAGGTTGGAGCAAATCTGGAGCACATAGTTCTGAGCTGCTATCAGCAGATGCTTGTTCGAGGCAGTTAGGAGCCAGTTGTCTAGATATGCAAACACACAGAATCCCTGCAGTCTGAAGTGAGTCATTACTACTGCCATGCATTTGGTGAACACCCTGGGGACTGTGGTGAGACCAAAGGGCAGTACTCTGAACTGGTAATGACTGGCCCCCAGCCAGAAGCATAGATATCTCCTCGACTATCTGTTCATCTTTATATGATAGTATATGTCCTGTAGATCTACTGAGCACATCCAGTCATCCTTGTGCAGGAAAGGCAAAAATGGACTGAACCATAAATATCCAAAACTTGGTACACTGAAGTGACTTGTTCAGAATGGTGAGATCCAACGTTGGTCTCCAGTACTCTGTTTTCTTTGGCAATAAAAAGAATCTTGAGTAAGTTTGGGACCCTCTCTGGTCTGGGGAGACCTCTTGGATGACTTTTTTCTAACAGAGTTTAAATTTCCAAATCTGCTGTTTTCCTCTGACTGGGTAGAACACTGGGAAGTTTGTTCTCTAGGGGTTGTGGTAGGGAAAAGGGTATTATATAGCTTCTGTAAATAATCCTCTGTAGCCAAGTATCTTTTGTTATATCAAGTGAGGGTCTCTAGTACAGGAATAAGTGACTCCCAACTGCCTCCAGAGGAGGGCAATCAGGCCTCCTTTCAGGAATGCTGACAGGGTCACTCAGAAAAAGAATCTCTGGATCTCTGGTTTGAGGGGCCTCCTCTGCTGCCTGGGCAGTGTCTACCATTTGAGTTCTCTCCTCTACCCATGGAGGAAACTCTCTCCACATGGATCATGGAAAGGACCCTAGGATTTCCTGAACCTCATCTTTCAACCACCTCATTGATTCCTGGAGTGGTCGAAAAACACACTCCCACAGCAGACAGGGCCTTACCATCTTTCTCGCACCTGGAGTGTGTATCCTTCACTTTAAGGCCAAACAACAAACTTCCGTTAAGGGAGCATTGACGAAGGGTGACAAAGAGCTCCACAAAGTTACACAGGTGCACCTAGACATGCCTCCTGATGGAAATGCCTGAACCTGCCGCTTTTGAGGTTCCCTCACCTGCATGTGAAATAAGCCTCATAAAGCAATTTGAGATAAACTGAAGGGTCACTAACTGTGAAGCAACAGAAGACTCTTCCTCGGCAATACTACTCCCTGAGAGGGATTTTGAAAGTTCCTTGACTAAATCCCACTGTAATCTGGTAAAATGTGCCAAATAATTCAGGGACCTGAGAGCAAATATTGCTGATGCATACACACACTTCCTGAACCTGTCCATTATGCTAGACTCCCTGTTAGGAGGATAAACAAAGAACCTGTTTTGAAATCTTGGTGGCTGCCACCATGAGCATAGTATCCACTGGCACTCCTTTGTTCCAAAATTCCCTTCCCTTTGGTGGTGCCAGGATCCTACCTGGTTTCTTTGAGATCAGCTCTACAGAATCTGGGTACTCCTATGCCCACTGATAATCAAATCAATGAGCTCACAAGCAGGCAGAGTCACCTAGGAAGTAGATGGGCCAGTACCAAATGCCTCCAGGAATACAGATTCCTTCTGAGAAGGGCTGCCATTAGACCATCTACCCTTCTGTTTCAGGATCTCTAGAATGTCTCCAAATGAGAGGTCATTAGATGGTGACCTTAGGGATCCTTCTCCCTCATCAAAATCTGCATCTACTGTGACTGCCTCCTGAGAGGAGTCCAAGTACCTCCTCTTGCACTTCCTCTTCCTAGGGACTTCTTTGGTGGGATGTTCTGGAGAAGTACTGGAAGAGATAATTATGTCCTGTGGGGCCACCTGGAGACTTTGGGCTGGCTGTCCCTACAGAGTAGAAGGCTGAGGCTCATGACACAAAGACATCTGAGAAACAGAAGGAAGATCTGAGGGGAAGGAGCCATCTGATCTCTAGAACAAAACAGTATCTCTAATACCTCAAAAGCAGAAAGTCCAGAGCAGAAGGAAACCATCAGCACCGAGAATGCATGCCTCTGGACCAATGTTTCCCTTCGACCCAAAGACACCTAACCTGAAACAGAAGTCAGAGCCACTCTATCATATGCCGAGGTTCTGAAGGGCACAGATGGTTCAGACAAATTCGGAGTCGACTCTAACCCCTTGGATCCGACAATGAAGCTTTGGGTCCAAGAGCTGTCCGGCTGCAAAATGGCCTGAGCCGGAGCACTCAGGGAAGACATCAGATCTGAAGAAAGAGGCATCTTCAAGTCCAATACAGATGGCTCTAGGAGTCTCGGATCCAAAGGCTCCTAAACTGAAGGACAGATCAGAGAAGGAGCCGGAACTGGTGGGGTTGTACATCTAGATGTCTCTGGACCCATCAGGGTGGGAGCCTGGAAAACTCCCAGCTTAAGTTGTGTCTAAAGAAAGCTCCTCATCATTATGTCCACATCTGCTTTGGTAAGACTTCTGGACAAATGGGAATAAGCGATCAAGGGAGACCTGCATCTTTCCCAGAAGGGTGATGTGAGCCAAGAGGGAACTGGATCTATGGAAGACACATATTTTGTTCTTGGTAGATGCCTGGATTCTGAATGGATTGGATCCAAAGAGACAGATCTGGTGTCTGCAGTCATCGGATCCCAGGGTTTTTGTGTCGGGTATGAAGTTTTTTTAACCTTCTTCTGAGGCTCCAATGTTGGATCCGAAGAAGATTGAGAAGAGCTAGGATGCTCCCAAGGCCTCTTTTTTGTCTCCTTCTTGTCATGCCTGGAGGACTGACCTGCAGTTAGTGACTCGCCGATGGAAGAAGGCGTTGGAGCATGAACCTTGTAAATGCTCTGGTCCCAAGCAATAAATACAAAGATTATGAGAGTCAGACAATGGACTCTTACGTCCACATTTGATGCATGTTTTAAATCCTGATGGTTTATCTGTCATGATAATCACCACGTACAGCACTACACAAAAAAGATACAATTAAGCAGAGAGAATAAGTACTGCTACTAATTATAAAAATTAACTAATTCGTTTTGTAATAGAATCCGAAGAAAAGTACAATACAACTACCAGCAATGGTATTTGGAATATACTAAAAAATGGTACGAGGAAAAAGGAAAAGAATTATCATCTATGTAATGAGTAAGAAAAACACCAAAAACTATCGTAGAAGAGAAAGAGGTAAAATAATGATAAATGGTAAGGAGAAAACAGTTGTACAATTACCAGTGATGGCAATTAAGAAACTACTGACAGTAAGTACATAGGTAAAGGGAGGAAAAAACGATATGACAGAAAAAGGGAAAAAAAAGAATAACATTGTATTCCAACAATAAACACACAAGAGCTGTAGATCATGTCCATTCACAGTGGGTGGCAAATGAGATCTGGGGAATGAGGGGGACTGATGCATTGCTGGTAAATGAGGAACTTTAGAGTTTGTAGTAGCCACGAGCTGTGTAAGTGACTGAATCAGATTTGAGGATCAGATCTGAACCTACATGTTGAGGAATGAATGAAAATTGACATTAGATCCAATGATTCCCCAGCATCCAATCTCAACCCTGCCCAATAGTCACATATCACCACATCCACTTTCACCTTCAAACTTGTGCCCACTTCATACATAAAACAGGTTCCTATTACATTATCGAACTTCAGCAAGTTCGAACCCCATATGGTCGAAACCATATAGTTGAACTTGCTGAAGTTTGAATACAGAAAAAAAATAAATGATGCAACAGTAAACTAACTATTGCAAGCAGGGGGGCAAGCCCCCCCTGCACCACCCCCCATGTGGGGGCTGCACTCCACACACACACACCCCTCGCTCTTTAAATATACCAACTCCAGGACCACACTATAGTGTGGAAAGGGAATACTTCCCTTTACTGCACTGTAGTGTGATCTCAGAGTTGGTATATTTAAAGAGTGGAGGGTGAGGGGGGGTGCAGGGGGGCTTACCCCCTGCTTGCAACAGTTAGTTTAGTGTTGCAACATTTATTTTTTTTTTGCTATGTTCGAAGTTTTGAAACTTCGAACAGACAAATTCAATTTTGTCGTGTTCGAAGTTTCCAAACTTCGATCACATAATAGGAACCCCATAAAACTATTCTTAAACAACCTCAAACTAATGCTCTATTTCAGCTGATGTCCTCCCAAGTGAATATCTTAAAATAGCAGCCAACAGCATTGTCTACACTTCGCTATTCAACATGGCAGCTTTCTGCAGAAATTTCAGAACTAATGGGATTGGTGGGCAGGCATAAAGTAGACCGTGGGGCCAATCGTAAAGTGAAGCATCCCTCTGTGATTCCCCCCTATGGGGGGATTAGGGCAAAGTGGATGTTGCATTTGTTGTTTAGGGGAGAGGCAAAAAGATTGCAGCAAGGCTGGCCCCATTGACAAAAAATAGTTTCCAATGCGTTCTTGTTGAGAGATCACTTGTGAAGAAGAATAATGCACCTGCTGTGTTTATCTGCTACCACACTGGACTTCCCTGGAATGTGCGTTGCTATGAGAAAGCAGTTGGATGAGATCACCCACTGCCACACTCTGAGCGCTTCTCGACACAAAGGGTTAAGATTTGGTCCATCCACGTTCCTTAATTTACCAAACTACTCAACGCCAGAAGTCTCAACCTCAAAATGCACGCACTCGAGGCACTCCTCAGTATGGAGAAAATCGATGTTTGTGCAGTGACAGAAACCTGTTTCAAGGCTCCAGAGAGCACCCCAGCACTACCAGGTTACAATTCATATCATACCTTCCGGCTTCAGTTACCGGATCACAGTACAATGGGCGGAGGTGTATCCATATTCATCAAGGATACCCACATCTCCAGGTTAGTGGTGCAGCATGATGCCCCAGAGATCATCCATGCGCAACTATCAGCAGGCAAAAATAGAAGTTATGTCCTTACCATAATGTTCCATGTGGAGTGTTCATCTCGCCTTTGTTCTTACACATGGGTTCGGAGCCGATCCTCGGCTCCGCGTCGGCCTCTTGGCAAAGCTCTGCATCGAGAAGAAGCTCGAGACCAACCTATCTCCCACAATTCCCCTCTGCCTTTACCTCAGATCTAGTTTGCAAACAAACCAGAACCCAACAGGAGTGAACATACAACACACATGCTAAAGCATAGCTGAAAAACAGCCGTAACAACTGAGAGAACAGAAGCGGGAGAACCAAACCAGGCACCTAAACTGGACGTTCTTCCTGAGGGTGGGAATGTAAGAACAAAGGCGAGATGAACACTCCACATGGAACGTTATGGTAAGGACATAACTTCTATATGTGAGAGTGTTCAATCTCGCCGTTTGTTCTTACACATGGGTAGCGTCCCTAGCTCCGTGACCCTGAGAAACTCACGGAAGAACGTTCCTGAGCACAGTGGAACCAAAGGTTGCCCTGTCCCTGGAAACCCTATCCACTTTGTAATGAGTAATGAATGTATGTGGTTTAGACCAAGTGGCAGCCGCACAAATAGTGTCTAATGGTAGGCGGGCCGCATGAGCCAGGGATGTAGATATTGATCTAGTAGAATGTCCTTTGGGCTTGATAGGTAAACTCTGCTCAGAAGCAGTATAAACAAAAACAATACAATCGGATAGCCATTTGGAAAGGGTTCGTTTCGTAACAGCCATGCCCTTTCTGCTTTCCGCAAAGGCTATAAAGAGCTGATCTGTTTTTCTGTGATCCTTTGTTCTATCCAAGTAAAATCTGAGTTGTCTATGAACATCCAACTTGTGTAACATATATTCCAACTTATTGGAATGGTTCTTGAAAAATGTGGGGAGCTCTATGGACTGATTAATGTTATTGACGGAGCAAACTTTGGGAAGAAAGGAGGGATTAGTGCGAAGAGATGCCCTCTCAGGGTGAAAGATCAAATATGGGTGTTTAACGGAAAGAGCTTGAAGTTCCGATACCCGCCTGGCTGATGTGATAGCTACCAGAAAGAGGGTTTTCCATGACAAAAACTTCAAAGCACAGGAAGAGGCTGGTTCAAAGGGTGGTAGCATTAGCTGTGACAATAGAAGATTCAAATTCCATGGTGGTGTAGGAATTCTGACTGGTGGCCTGATATGGAAAGACCCTTTTAGAAAGGCCTTAGAAAGTCTATGAGCCATAATAGGCGCCCCATTTTCTCCCACATGAAAGTTTGAAATGGCAGCCAACTGAACTCTCAAAGTGGAAGGAGAAGCTCCTTGGTGAAATAGTACGGATAGAAACTCCAAGACTCTGTTCAGTGGGGCTATTACGGGATCCAAATGTTGTGTAGTTGCCCAGTGTACAAAACGCTTCCACTTACTAGAGTAGATTTTTGTAGTGGAAGCCTTATGAGAAGCCACTAGAATATTTTGAACCGCAGGGGAAAGAAGATCAGACCTGGCTTAGTAGGGAAGCGGAGCAGCCAAGCTGCTAGTCTGAGGGAGAGAAGCGACGGGTGGGGAGCCCCTGACGAGTGGGTCAGTAGGTCCGGCTCCGGGTCCAGGATCCAGGGTTCCCGAATTTGGTGTGCTCGAAGAAAGGGAAACCAAATTTGACGAGGCCAGAATGGGGCAATGAGGATTATTGTCCTCTCCAGGTTGTTGGCTTTCTGTAGAAATTTTGCAATCGGAGGAATAGGAGGGAAGGCGTACAGGAGGCCCGGGGGCCAATCGTGAATCAGAGCGTCCCTGGGGACTTCCCCTGGAGGGGGTAATAGGACAAAGTAGCTTCTGCATTTGGCGTTCATTGGAGACGCAAACAGATCGCAGCAAGGCTGGCCCCACTTGCGAAATATCTTGTCCGCAATTGTTCGTTTGAGGGACCACTCGTGAGGTAACAGGATGGCTCTGCTCAACCTGTCCGCTATGACGTTGGATAACCCCGAAATATGCGTTGCTATTAGAAAGCGACCCGTGGACTCTGCCCATTGCCAAATTCTCATGGCCTCTATGCATAGTTGATAAGACTTGTTTCTCCCTTGTTTGTTGATGTACCAGACTACGGACATATTGTCTGACTGAACTGCAAAGGTCCCTAGAGGTAGAAGGGGAGAAAAGTGTTGCAACGCTAGAAATACTGCCCTCAGCTCTAGAACATTGATGTGCAGATTGTACTCCAATTTGGTCCATTCGCCTTGGACTGTCTGTCCCTGAAAGATGCCCCCCACCCTATCAGGGAAGCGTCCGTGGTCACCGTAGCTGTCGGCGTGGGTAGTACAAATGGTCGGCCGCCGGAGAGATTGCAAGTCTGAAGCCACCAAGACAGGTGCGACTTGCAGATGTTCGTGATGTGAATTTCGTGAGTCAGGGGTAATTGTTGGAACGACCATTGTGCAAATAGCAGCCATTGAAGAACTCTCATGTGCAGCCTTCCCAAGGGTATTGCAATGAGGGAAACTGCCATGAGACCCAAAACTTTCAGAACCAGTTTTGCTGGGGATTTTTTTGTCAACAGTAGAAGAGATATATGGTTTTGTAGAGAGGCTATTCTTTCTGGAGGAAGCCTTAGAATCAAGCAACGCATATCCAATTCTGCTCCTATGAATGAGATATGCTGTGATGGCTGTAATACAGATTTTTCGAAATTTACGGAAATTCAGAGATGAACACAGAGATCTAGTGTGTAATCCCTGGCCTGAATCAGTTGACGCTCGGTGGTGGCAGTAAGGAGCCAGTCGTCCAGATACGGAAACACCTGGAATCCTAGACGTCTCAAGTGAGACGCTACCACTGCCATACATTTGGTGAAAACCCTGGGGGCTGAGGTCAGACCAAAGGGCAGGGCTCGAAACTGAAAGTGACTGGCTCCCAGCCGGAAGCGCAAGTGATCCCTGGATACCCTGGCCATTTTGATGTGGTAGTACGCGTCCTTTAGATCTAATGAGCACATCCAGTCGTCCTTCTGTAAGAATGGAAGGATCGATTGAAGCGTGACCATCCGGAACTTTTCTTTCTTGACGATGGTATTGAGTTTGTTTAGGTCCAGAATTGGCCTCCAGTCCCCTGTCTTTTTTGGAACTAAAAAGAACCTTGAGTAAGTTCCGAATCCTCTTTGGTCCGCTGGGACTGGTTGGATGACTCTTTTTCTAGCAGCTTTGAAATTTCTATAGCTGCAGGGTCTCGCAGATGGGGTGGTACATCGCGGAAATGGGTGTAATAGGAACGGAATTTTGTAACCTCTGGTAACAATGCTTTTTACCCAATTGTCTGATGTTATACTTTGCCAGGCCTGAGGGTATAAAGCTAAGTGACCCCCGACTGCCTCCAGAGCAGGACAGTCGGGCCTCCTCTCAGGAGTGCTGGTCGGGCCTCCTCTCAGGAATGCTGGAAAGGTTTCCCAGGGAGTGTATCCCTGTCACCTTGGTTTTGCGGACCCCCTCTGCCGCCAGGGTGACGTCTTCCACCTCTGCCCCCTCCTCTGCCTCTAGAGGGGGCATCACCCTGTGTGCCTGGGAAAGAGCCTTGGGGTTTTCGAAACCACATTTTACCACCACGTTGCCCTTTGGGGTACAGTCTGGATGGGGTGGAAAAACGGACTCCGACAGCAGACAGAGTCTTTCCCTCTTGCTCACACTGGGTAAGGGTCTCCTTTACTTTAGGGCCAAAGAGAGTGGCACTGTCAAATGGGGCATTAGTAAATGAAGACTTGAAGGCTTCCGCAAAGGAACATAAGCGCATCCAGGATCGTCTACAAAGAGCAATCGCTGAAGCTGCAGCCCTACTCGATCCTTCGGCTGCATATGAAATGAGCCTCATGGATGAGTTCACAATAGAAGTAAGGGTATTGAGTTGTGCTGTAACTTTCTCTGAGACAGCAGCATCTGTAGTACCCTGGAGGGTATCTCCCAACTCTTTGATTAGATCCCTCTGTAACCGTGTGAAATGGGTCAAATAGTTCAGCGATCGCATGGAAAAAGCCGCTGAACTAAAAATGCGCTTCCCATACCTGTCCATAGTCCTAGAATCTCTGTTAGGCGGATGGACAGATGAGGAAGATTCAGACATCTCCTTTTTAGTGGCCGCTGCCACCACCATAGCGTCCACTGGAACTCCTTTTGTGAGATAAGCCTTATCTTGAGGGGCAGTGATATATTTATTAGGCTTTCTAGGGACTGGCTCCACTGTGTCAGGTGTCTCCCACGCCCTCCGAGCAATCAATTCCATCAACTCATCGAAGGGCGGAGTGACCCAGGAGGAAGAAGGGCGAGCACCGAATGCCTTCAGCAAGACTGACTCATCCTCAGAAGGGGGTAGGGCTTGCCAATCACCTCTCTGTTTTAGGATCTCCAGGATGTCAGAAAAGGAGACATCCTCGGAGGGTGATTTCGGGGACCCTTCTGACTCATCTAAGTCGGTGTCCGATGTGAAAGATTCTTGTGGAGAATCCAAGTGTCTCCTCTTACACAACCTTTTCCTCGGAACTTCCTCGGGGGGGGGACATCCGATGAAGTCTCCGAGGAAGAGGGGGCTCCCTCTGGGGGCAGCTGAGACACCGGTGCTCGACGCTTTGACGTAGCCGTGGGTGCAGAGGAGGATAACGGACCCTTATGGGAAGGAGAAGCTGTTTCTGCAGAAGTGGTTGTCTGAGTCGACAACACCTTCCTCATGAGGTCGAAGGCCCCCAGGTCCCGAGTCGAGGAATCCCTCGGTTCCGAAGAAAGCAGAGGGATCCCCGAGACGGGGACCGAGGGTATAGACCCCGAGGACGGAGCCGAGTCGATCCGAGCCGAGGCTCTGAAGTCGGAACCGAAACATCGGTCCGATTCTCGGTCCCCGAACCAAGGATGGATCGTCGGCTCCGGTATAGGGTCCGTCGGAGTCGAGGTGAACGGTGCCGACTGAGAAAAAGACGGTTCCGCCACCGAGGGTTCCACAATCATCAGATCAGCCTCTCCCGGCTCCGAGGACTGAATAGGTCTCGGAGGAGGAAGAGATGGAGATAAGGGAAGGCCTTCGAGTCTCGACACCAACTGGGAAGAGACTGAGATGAGTTTGGACAAGGCCGTATTCTCCATTAATTTCTGCACCACACGGTCTACATCGGTGTCGGAGAGGGGCCTAGAAGAACGCGTCGAAGGAATCGAAGACGGAGCTGACCTCAAGAGCACAGGAGGTGGGAGCTCCGTCACCGGTTCCAAGACTCGAGGCTCGGTAACAGACAAAAGTTCAATACTCTGCCCCGAGGTCTGTGGAACCGGTGAGCAAACTTTAAATGAAGAGCTCGGAGCCGATGACATGGGCTCTGACGTCTTCGATTCCTTCGAGGATTTAGATGTCTGGTCCGATGCATCCAAAGCCTCTTGGAAAGCAGGCTTCAAAAGGCCTCTATCCATGAGTTTCCTGCGCCTATCTGTCATGACCCCTCCACTGAAAGAATGACAAATGGAGCAGTCTTCTTGCAGATGGAGAGGGCCAAGACAGTAGACGCAGGAACTATGGTTGTCTGTGACAGACATTTTCTGTCCACATTGGCACCGTTTGAAGCCTGACTTAGCCTTTTCAGACATAATAACAGTAAGTCAATAAAACTATATAGCACACAGTCTTGTACAGGCAGTACCAACAATAAAGTCAAAGCCAGTAAATTAGTCAAATCCGGTAATATGTCAAATCCAGTAGAAGTTTTATAACTTATAAAAGTTCTATAAGTCTTATAAGTTTAGAGGGTGGGGTAGGGCCTGAGGGAACTAACTTATTATATATATATAAAAAGATATATACGTACTCGAAGAAAGCCCTCGACTCACTACACACACACACACAAAACTTAAAGGTAACTAGAAGAAAAAAATTATCTAAAAATGTTAGATAAAAGTAATCTTAGCTGTCAGGTGGTCCGAGCTCATCAAAAATGATGCGAACGTTGCAGCGGCAAACTAGATCGGAGGTAAAGGCAGAGGGGAATTGTGGGAGATAGGTTTGTTCTCGAGCTTCTTCTCGATGCAGAGCTTTGCCAAGCGGCCGACGCAGAGCCGAGGATCGGCTCCGAACCCATGTGTAAGAACAAATGGCGAGACTGAACATTCTCACATCCACATTTCAAGTCGTAGCCTGTTATAGATCGCCCAGCATGTCCCAAGATGCTCACTTAGCATTCCTTGAGGCATTGAAAAATATAAAGGTCCTACCCAACACCATAATTTTGGGCGATTTCAACTACCCTGGTATAGACTGGGCGAAATACCAAAGTTCTAACTCCTATGACCAGTGGTTCATAGAATTTATAAATTCAAATGCCCTTGAACAACTGGTATGTTCTCTCACTAGAGGGGACAACATATTGGATTTAGTCATCACAAATATGGGCGCCCATTGTACCACACCCGTTATCACTCCCTCTCTGGTCAGATCAGACCACAAACTGATAATCCTGGACGTCCTCACCCTTCCACCTCCCCCAGTCAAAGAAACCATCGTAAAAAAACTTTCCAAAGCAAACTGCAAACTACTTGCGCCAGAAGTGGAAAGATTCACTATTCCCTTACAGAAGGATAATGATATCTAGGATGCAGAATCCTACACCAAGGCACTTTATATACATCTTCAGGATTGCATGGACCATGCTATCCCAAATAAAACCAAGACTCTTTCCTCAAGCAAGAAGAAACCAGTCTGGTGGACCCCGGCCATAAGCAAACTATACAATAAAAGGAGGAGCATTAGTAAGAAATTGAGGGCCCTCATCAAGTCAACTAAAGTCAATTTCGAAAAGAAAGTTGCCAATGATAACCATAAGGCCTTCTATGGTTACGTCAAAAACCTAAATGGCAACGCTCAGGTCTGTTCTGAGTTAGTACAAAATGGAACAAAATACACTGACCCCACTGATATTGCCAACATCTTGGCTGATAGGTTCAGTGCAAATCCCCCCCCCCCACCACCACCACCACCTACAGGGCCTATTACTATTCCAGGGGATTGTGTAAATCCAATTATTACTGATACGTTGGTTAATAAGGCTCTATCTAAAGCTAAAAACACTGCCTCCATGGGACCAGATGGTGTCCCGGGCTGTGTCATACGCGAGCTCCAAAATGAATTAACCCCGCATCTGAATACCCTGTTCAGTCTCAGCCTCTCGACTGGACATGTGCCCATAGAATGGCGCACAGCAACAGTGGTTCCACTGCACAAGGGTGGGCCCACAACCGACCCTGCGAACTAGCGACCAATAAGCCTGACCAGTTTGATCTGTAAGGCAATGGAGTGAATCATTATGGAACTCATAAATGGAGAGATTGGGAACCTCCAAACACTTGACCCCACACAGTTTGGCTTCGTCAAGAGCAGATCATGCCTCCTGAACCTGGTGGACTTCTTTGAGACAGTTACTCGGGCTATAGATAAGGGAAAGGAGGTACACATGGCTTACCTTGACAATGCTAAAGCATTTGACACCATTCCCCATTCGGGTATTATTGATAAACTCACCAACCTGGGCATAAACCCTTATGTCACAGGATGGATCGCAAACTGGCTCTCAGATAGATCCCACAAAGTAAGAGTAGCGGGATCTATGTCTGAATCCAGACCAGTAACGAGCGGTGTGCCTCAGGGCTCTGTCCTGGGGCCCCTCCTGTTTGGCATATACTTCTCAGAAGTACAAGCAAGTACTGAAGGGCTGTGGCTGACCAAGTTTGCGGACGACTGCAAACTGGGTGCTATAATAGAGTCTCTGGCTGACATGGATATCCTCCAGAAGGGCCTTAATGAGACTGATGCATGGTGTCAAAGCCATGGTCTCAGGCTAAATGCTAAAAAATGTGTAGTAATCCCCTTTGGAAAAAACAGAGTACCTGCAAACTACCACATAGGAGGTAACCCCCCGAAATCTGAAGTAATAAGGGATCTAGGGACCCATCCACTCATCAAGGTTCCTCTTGAAGAGTGATAGTGAGGGGCTCTGTCTTATGTCGATGGGGACTTTGTTCCATAGCAAGGGAAGTCTTTGCGAAGGGAATCTATCCCTCCAGCATGTTCTATTCATTGTTGTGCTGAGGTTTATATCCCTAGAGCATGTAGCTCGAGTAGATTTGGTTTTGCTAAGATGGAACATGTTCAACAGTTCTGGGTTGGATGTGGCTCTGTATGTTAGACAGAGATCACATAGAAAAGCCTTAGTTTTTTTTCAATCGTGCTGCATAGGGCAACTGTTTGAGGCCAGTAATCCTCTTAGTGAGGTACCTCTGTAGTCTCTCCAGCTGCTGGAGATGCCTAGCCAGGTATATTCCAATTGGTGCATTGTACTAAATAATGGGTCTGATGAGGGAAGAGTAGAGGGGCACCACTACATCCTTAGATCTTGATGCAAACCCTTTCGTGATCAGATGGGTCACATAGAAGGATTTTCTAACCACCTTGGCAACATGGTTATCAAAGGCAATGTAGCAATTGCCCCATGTACACTGACAATCCTCTCGTCCTACCACCCAACACTACAACCTGTGAGAGATGCACTTTATCTAGCCAAACTGGACGCAAAGCTCTCTCCAACCAAGACTGAACTTGACAGTCAAGAGGAGAAGGTAAACACTTGCACCATACCACACTCATCACATAGTCCCACTAAACCTACACCACCAAAATCCACACACAGAAAAACAAAAACATTCACGGAGGCTCTCAGTAATAATCTGCTCAAGCAACAGAGACCTCCAAAGCAGAAATGCAGGTAACCTCCACCTCCCAACACAACCCAAATGACACACAGCCCACAGAATCAGTGTGCCACTCAACCACAGCCCATGAGGCAAAACAATGTACCCAACACACTAGTCATAGGTGACTCTTTAGTCAGGCACACTGCTGTCCCACTCACCAGGCTAAACAAGGAGAAGGTTATTGTCAGCTGCCAGTCGGGTACGAGGATCCGCCACATAACCCATGCACTCAGGTCACTCCACAACAAGTACAAATATGACTCTGTTGTTGTCCATGATGGTGTGAATGACCTAAGACATACATGCCTGGACTACATGAAAAGAGACATGGAAGAGCTCTCCGATCTTGTAGCCCAGGCAGGTATGACCCTAGCTCTGAGTAGCATCCTGCCATCGCTCAGAATGATACTGCAGTACACAGACAAAATGATTGACTTCAACAATTGACTAAGCTTCTAGTGTCATTCTAAGGGGATCCAGTATCTGTCTGCCTGGGACGACATGGTCGACAGACCACAATGCTTTGCCAAAGATGGCCTGCACCTGTCACCCCTGGGATTCCGGATATTGGCTAAGGCTCTTGCTGCCCCTATAATGCCTTTCTTAGGCAAGGTTCAAATGAAAATTCATCACCGTAACAGGAACAGGCAAGCAAAAACTGAGGGTAATGCTACTCAATGCTAGAAGTCTCAACCTCAAAATGCACTCCCCCCCCAAGGCACTCCTTAAAATGGAGAATATCGATATCTGTAAAGTGACTGAGACCTGGTTCAAGGCTCCAAAAAAGCAACCCAGCATTACCAGGCTATAACTCATACCACACTTTTCAGCCACCTAATCTGGACCGGAACACCAAAGGTGAAGATGTGTCCATATTCATTAAGGATATCCACACCTCCAGGCTAGTTGCTCAGCATAATGCATCTGAGGTTATCCAAGTGCAACTAACTCTGGGCAAAACTGCAATCCAAATTGTAGCTTGCTACAGATCCCCCACCATGCCCCAGGATTCCCACTCCTCTTTTCTTGATATACTGGAAAATATTAAGTTTCAACCAAACACCCTAATAATGGGCTATTTCAACTACCCCACCATTAACTGGGAAAACTACTCATGTACCAGCTCCTTCGCTCAACGCTTTCTGGAATTCATAAATTCCAATGTCCTGGATCAACTTATCCACATCCCCACCAGGGTAAACAATATCCTAGACCTAGTCATTACCAACATGAGTGACCAGTGTTCCACACCTGAAGTCAACTCCTCGTTGGTCAGATCCGACCATAATCTAATCACCCTAGATATCCACATCCCGCTCCCCCCCCCCCATTAAGGAAATCACAGTAAAACATTTCTCCAAAGCCAACTTCATGCTTCTTAAGACAGAAGTGGTGAACTTCATGACACCCATGCAGATGGACAATATAGTTACGACTGCTGAATCCTACACAGATGCACTCTATAAGCACTTACACGAGGGCATGGATTGTGCTATCCCAAACAGAACCAAGACGCTATCCTCCAAAAAAGGGAAGCCAGTCTAGTGGCCCCCTGCCATAAACAAACTATACAACAGAAGGAAGAAACTGTTGCAAAAGAGAGTAAAATGCCATGAGTGGAGGAGCTCCCTAGTCAGCCTCAGTAAGAAGCTGAGATCCCTCATAAAATCCTCCAAAGCTAGCTACGAAAACAAAATCACCACTAATTCTAAGGACAACCACAAAGCATTCTATAGCTATGTCAAGAATCTCAATAGCAACACACAGATCTGCTCTGAGTTACAGCACAACGGCATGAAAATTACAGAGCCAACTGATATTGCCAATGTCTTGGCAGATAGGTTCAGTGCTAACTTTACCCCCCTCTCACCCCCTAAAGGGCCCATATCTATACAGGAAGAGTGCAGAGTCCCTGTAATCACAACTATGCAGGTAAAAGCTGCACTCCCCTAAAGCCAAAAACATAGCATTCATGTGACGGGACAACATCCCAGGCAGCGTTTTACATGAACTTCAGAATGAACTGGCTCCCCACCCAAGCACCATGTTCAATCATAGTCTCACATCAGGCTTTGTGCCCACTGAATGGCACGCAGCAACAGTTATCCCTCTCCACAAAGGGGGAGCCACCACTGATCCCGGGAACTACCACCCTATTAGCCTGACGAGCCTGGTCTGTAAGGCCATGGAACGTATCATCATGTACAGTAACTCATAAACAAAGACACTGGTAACCTTCAAACTCTGGACCCCACCCAGTTCGGGTTTGTGAAAAGCAGATCATGCCCTATGAACCTGATTGACTTCTTTGAGGCAGCCACTAAAGCTGTAGTCGAGGGTAAGGTGGTTCACACAGCCTATCATGACCTCACCAAGGCTTTCAACACCATCCCCCCATTCTGGAATTATAGCTAAACTCACTAATCTAGGTATAAATCCCTATGCCACAAGATGGGTTGCCAACTGGCTTACTGACAGAACCCACACTGTAAAAGTTGCAGACTTCAAATCTGACCTCAAAACAGTGACAAGTGGAGTACCACAGGGTTCCGTCCTGCGACCACTCCTGTTTGGTATCTACTTCTCTAAAGTACAGGCTAACACAGAAGGCCTTTGGCTAATGAAGTTCACAGATGACTGCAAACTAGGAGCCATAGTTGAGTCCCCAAATGATGTGGACATCCTACAGAAGGGCCTCACTGAGACAGATGCCTGGTGTCAGAGCCATGGCCTCAAGCTCAATGCCAAAAAGTGCATTATCATCCCCTTTGGCAAAAACTCTGTACCCATGAGCTACCACAAAGGTGGCAGTCTACTTAATGCCAAATGTGTGATAAGAGACCTGGGGACCCAGGTGGACAGTAGTCTCTTCTTTGATAATCACATCGCCACAGTAGTCAGGAAATCCTTCTACGTGGCACACCTCATCACAAAAGGGTTCTCATCTAGGAAAAAAGAGGTCATTGTTCCCCTCTACTCGACACTCATTAGACCCATTATAGAGTACAACGCCCCTTTTGGAATGTACCTCACAAGACATCTGCAGCAGCTGGAAAGACCACAGAAGAACCTCACAAAGATGATTACTGGCCTCAAACAGATGCCCTACACTGACCGTCTCAAAAAACTCCAGCTTTACTCCATAGCATATCACCTTCTCCGAGGTGATCTCTGTCTAACATATAAAGCTATGTCAAACCCAGAGCTGTTGGACATGCTACACCTAAAGAAATCCCAATCCCTCTGAGCTACATGCTCTAGGGACCTAAAACTTGTCACCACAATAAACAGG
The DNA here is from genome assembly GCF_019279795.1 of Protopterus annectens. Classification (NCBI taxonomy): domain Eukaryota; kingdom Metazoa; phylum Chordata; order Ceratodontiformes; family Protopteridae; genus Protopterus; species Protopterus annectens. The sequence goes on from NC_056748.1 coordinate 1,080,741,702, forward strand.
ACATGCTAGAGGGATAGATTCCTGTCCCAGAGACTTCCCATATTCTGCAACAATCTGCCCATCTATGTCAAGCAAAGTTCCTTGTCAGCACTATTCAAGAAAAATCTTGATGAGTGGATGGGAAATAGGAAATACACCCCGAGGATCACTTCGGTGGCTCTGCTCGACAGGGGCACAGGAAAATAACTTTCTTGGGTGGCGTAAGCCAGGGAATCTTGTTGGCTAGGCTTACTTAGGCCCTTGGGCTGATAGCCTAGTACCTACTTATGAACCTATGTACACCACATAATTCAGCGACCTTAGGGCAAAGGTGGCTGAAGCATAGACATGTTTCCCAAATATGTCCATTGCCCTTGACTCCCTGTAAAGGGGATGAACAGTGGAACTCTGTTCAGCAAGTTCCTTTTGGTGGCTGCCACCATGACCATGGCATCAATGGGTACCCCTTTCGCCCAAAACTCTTTCCCTGAAGGGGGTGTCAGAATCTTGTCTGGTCTTCTGCATATGGATTCAACTGTGTCATGTTCCTTCTGCACCCACCAAGAGACCAGCTCAATGAGCTCATCGGCAGGCAGAGTAACCCAGGAGGTAGACGAGCCAGTACTGAAAGCCTCTAGGAATACTGGCTCCTCAGATGAAGAGTTGCTGGGGGGTCCAACCACCTCTCTGTTTTAGGATCTCAAGGATGTCTCTGAATGTGACATCTTCTGGAGATGACTGTGGGGCCCTTCACCTTCATCAAAGTCCATATCCTCGTGACTGATGACTGTTGTGGAGAGTCCAAGTCTTTCCTCTTGCACTTTTTCTTCCTAGGGACTTCCTCGATGGGGTGTTCCGGGGAGGTATTGGAAGAAATTGTAATAGCCTGCTGGGAAGCCTGGAGGTCTTGGACTGGCTGTCTCTGTGGCAAAGAATGATGAGGCTCTAAGCGCAGAGTCATCAGAGTAGAAGGTTGAGGATCCAAGGGGGTTAGATCAGTTTGCCCTGATAAAGCAGAGAATATTCTCTTCACCACCTCAAAGACTGACTGCCCCAGAGAGAGAGAGCCAGAGAGAGAGAGAGCGAGAGAGAGAAGACCTCAGCAAAGAGAAGGCAGACTTCTGAACTGCTGTACCCCCTGCCCCAAAGGCAATCTCCCCGAGTTGGAAGCCAGAGCCAAGCTATCCAGTGCCAAGGCTCCAAGGGACAGAGACAGCTCTGACAACTTTGACTCAACTCCAACAACTTGGATCCAACAGGGAAACTTTGGCTCTGAGATTCATCTAGATCCAAAGAAATCTGAACCAGAGCACTCACAGTAAGCTTCAGATCCGAGCCAGATGGACCTGGGAAGCTAAACACATAACATGTGGGCATCTGATAGTGGTAGTTTATGCCCACACATGACACATTTTTTTTTAATCCAGAAGAGCCTTTCTCCACCATTACAAACTACAAATAAAGTCAAATGTTAAGAAATACGGACTTCTTTTTGTGTGTGTGTGTGTGTGTACATATATATATATATATATATATATATATATACACACCAATAAATACAGCAAAGATAGGAAAAATTTACCAACAATGGTAAACAGGTACTACAGAAAAGTGTAGAAAGATAAAGGACAGAATAATTATATTTAGTGAACATGGAAAAGAAAGGGGAGAAAGGGAAATTACCAGCTATGGTAATCAGAGACTTATGCACTCGTATGAGGGTATGGTTTAAGAAAGACACTAGAATATAATAAAGATATTAAGTTTTAGGAGATTTTAAAGAAGAAAAACTGTCACTTATCTTTGAAAGCTCGAACTAGACTAACCATGCTTTGAAAAGCAGCAAAAGGGCTCTGAGGTAGCTTATGGTTGGTACATTATGGGTAAGGGAGAGGCTCGAGAACTGTTTGGCTATGGGTAAGGGAGAGGCTCGAGAACTGTTTGGCTATGGGTAAGGGAGAGGCTCGAGAACTGTTTGGCTATGGGTAAGGGAGAGGCTCGAGAACTGTTTGGCTATGGGTAAGGGAGAGGCTCGAGAACTGTTTGGCTATGGGTAAGGGAGAGGCTCGAGAACTGTTTGGCTACGGGTAAGGGAGTGGCTTGAGAACTGTTTGGCTACGGGTAAGGGAGAGGCTCGAGAACTGTTTGGCTACGGGTAAGGGAGAGGCTCGAGAACTGTTTGGCTACGGGTAAGGGAGAGGCTCGAGAACTGTTTGGCTACGGGTAAGGGAGAGGCTCGTGAACTGTTTGGCTACGGGTAAGGGAGAGGCTCGAGAACTGTTTGGCTACGGGTAAGGGAGAGGCTCGTGAACTGTTTGGCTATGGGTAAGGGAGAGGCTCGAGAACTGTTTGGCTGCGGGTAAGGGAGAGGCTCGAGAACTGTTTGGCTATGGGTAAGGGAGAGGCTCGAGAACTGTTTGGCTATGGGTAAGGGAGAGGCTCGAGAACTGTTTGGCTATGGGTAAGGGAGAGGCTTGAGAACTATTTGGCTACCACAAGCTTTTTACTCTAGTTAGTAGTAATAGCAGCAGAGTTTGTCTTTCTGCTGTTAATGTGTAGCAATTGTATTAGCAAGTTTCTACTGGCTGGGTGTTTTACAGTAGGAGTCAGTGAAACCATCAAAGTTTTCTTGTTTGTACTGCAGTTGTATCAAGTAAGTCGGCAATCTGTTGCCATCTGGCTAAGTGTTTTTTTTTCTTTCTCCCTGCTAATCTATAGTTGCATATGTTATGTTACGTATATATGTTTCCACTCACGTCTACTGAAGGCTTCTGTTGTAATACGTTATGTTTCTACATACAGCACAGTTACTGGATAATGTAGGCGATTGGTAATATATGAGAGTTTCTGTTTGTGAAGAGTTTTGTCATTCTCTAGAGCTGCTTCCTGTTTTCATGTATGTTACACACTCTAGCTGTCTGCCTTTTCTAAGTGATTAAATATCAGATTTACAGATTGTATGTTGTGTAGCAAAGATTAGGAACTAAAAGATCTGCTTTCTACCTGTCCCTCTAACATCTGTAAACCTACAACTCAGTAACCCCACACTTGCATGCATACACACATCTCTTGTTAATTTAGTTTATTTTTCTTTCTGTCCTTCTATACTGTGGAAGTCACCATTTTTGTTTTGGTAATCCCAAACTTGCATACCTACAAATATCTCCTGTAAACTTATTGTCCTATTTAACGGCTAGAAAGCTGAAATGCACAACTATGAAATATAGTGCACTACTCTTGTTTGACAAACATTACTTAAGGTAGATGAGTATGGACAAATGGTACTGCAACTAACTAGTTCAATCATCAAGAAATCCTCAACTTTTTCTCTCTCTCTCTCCCAGTGAAACAAGCATGTGTACCTTCTGCAGCAGCAGTAGTCAGACTTATCATATCCCACTACCTAAACAACTTGCTGAGCTGAATTTCACGTGCAGTTGGCAAATGTTTACAAGAACAAATAACCAAGTAAAATCTATGTAGGGCTATCTCCAAAACTTAAACTAATAACTACTTAATTTGTTAAGTCTAGTGTGTGTATGTGTATTGTTTTGTAGTGTTGAATCTGCTGGAAGGATATCCCTACCCCACCCCCACATTCACAGGCCTTTTACTGCTGAAGGTGAAGCTACATTAACACTTCAGCATATTTCACTTTTAGTGTAATTAATCCCTGGAAAGAGATTTAAAAGCCCATAACTATACAATTAGATGCTGTGACTCGAGACAAGTATTTAGAGTTCAGACATCTTGTCTTTGTATCCATGAACATCCTACCTCACTGACTGTTTATTGTGGTAAACCATCTGGGGGGGAGGTTCTTCCCGCTCACTCTGCTCCTTGCCCTTCCCCAGCACTTCTACTCTTATCCTAAGCAAACCACTCCCCCTCATTCCTATGAGCGAATTAAATACAACTCTACCTTGTACACGCCCACATTTCATGCACACCTTACTTTCTTTTATTTAGCTCTCCCTTACATCCATCACCTTGAATTCACATGCCCGCTGCTATAATTTTTTGCATCTTACTGTACTTTACCATTACAATACAATCACCACCTGAAACTATTTTACATTAACTCCAGGCGTACCTACCTTCTCCTCTACTATACACACAAACTAACATTGCACCATAATTTTACTACTGACCAATCATATTTCCCCCACCCATCCTTATCAGAAACTACAAGGTAAAACACCTAACCACATTGTCAAAGCCCACTCTGATGTCAAAAGATTTCCAAGCTTACCTTCAGCTGCACACATCACATAATAACAGTCTTTATTTACACCCATTACATTCAAACACTCAAATGCCACTTTTACTATTGTTAATCCCACTATCACAGCTGACACGCTCCTCCTAACCTGCCTAGCTTCTTTACTCTTAATAATGCCACTTTTACTATTGTTAATCCCACTATCACAGCTGACATGCTCCTCCTAACCTGCCTAGCTTCTTTACTCTTAATAATGCCACTTTTACTATTGTTAATCCCACTATCACAGCTGACACGCTCCTCCTAACCTGCCTAGCTTCTTTACTCTTAATAATGCCACTTTTACTATTGTTAATCCCACTATCACAGCTGACACACTCCTCCTAACCTGCCTAGCTTCTTTACTCTTAATAATGCCACTTTTACTATTGTTAATCCCACTGTCACAGCTGACACGCTCCTCCTAACCTGCCTAGCTTCTTTACTCTTAATAATGCCACTTTTACTATTGTCAATCCCACTGTCACAGCTGACATGCTCCTCCTAACCTGCCTAGCTTCTTTACTCTTAATAATGCCACTTTTACTATTGTTAATCCCACTGTCACAGCTGACACACTCCTCCTAACCTGCCTAGCTTCTTTACTCTTAATAATGCCACTTTTACTATTGTTAATCCCACTATCACAGCTGACACGCTCCTCCTAACCTGCCTAGCTTCTTTACTCTTAATAATGCCACTTTTACTATTGTTAATCCCACTATCACAGCTGACACGCTCCTCCTAACCTGCCTAGCTTCTTTACTCTTAATAATGCCACTTTTACTATTGTTAAACGCACTGTCACAGCTGACATGCTCCTCCTAACCTGCCTAGCTTCTTTACTCTTAATAATGCCACTTTTACTATTGTTAATCCCACTGTCACAGCTGACACGCTCCTCCTAACTTGCCTAGCTTCTTTACTCTTAATAATGCCACTTTTACTATTTTTAATCCCACTATCACAGTTGACACGCTCCTCTTAACCTTCCTAGCTTCTTTACTCTTAATAATGCCACTTTTACTATTGTTAATCCCACTATCACAGCTGACACGCTCCTCCTAACCTGCCTAGCTTCTTTACTCTTAATTCTCAATCTCACTACAGCTATATAACTGCATACCCCCACACACCGATACACATCAACAACCTCCTCTAACCCTCTCCGCAATAAACAACACAGCTTCTCACATATATCCCTCCAGCTTTTCCCCTGTACCTTCCCATATTATTCAAACCACAAACTGTCCTCCCCACCTCCTATGAAACCCCACTTGACACCAATAATAAGAAGTTATGTACCTACCATAACGTTCCATGTTAGTTGTCTTCTCTCGCCTTCTTTCTTGCTTGATGGGTTCGGAGCCGATCCCTCGGCTCCGACTCGGCACTTGCTAAGCTCGAGAGTCACTTTTACCAGCTCGAGGCAACCCCATATCCCATGATGCAAGGCGGTAAGTACCCAGATCTCGTTTGATGACAAAGGGCAATAGCACCAAGCATAAAACACTTCCCAAAGGAAGAAATAAAACTTACAGGATGGAAGAAGGACCAGGTCTGAATGGTCTTCAGTATAATAATTTCTTATAACAAGGTCTGTCCAGGCCAGGGGGAAGGAGGGAGGGTCAAGAAAGAAGGCGAGAAGACAACTAACATGGAACGTTATGGTAGGTACATAACTTCTTAATGTTAAGTTGTCAATCTCGCCTTCATTCTTGCTTGATGGGACCGCGTCCCTAGCACCTCTATCCTGGGTGGCTCAATGGAACAGACTCTTGAGGACTGTAGAGCCAAAGCTGGCTCTGTCCCTGGAGGCCAAGTCCAATTTGTAATGGGAAACAAAAGTGTGAGGAGTGGCCCAAGTGGCCGCTGCACAAACAGTGTCTAAAGGAAGTCTAGCTTGAAAGGCTGTAGAAGTAGCTAAGCTCCTAGTTGAATGTGCTTTAGGTTTTGAGCACAGCTGTTTTCCCCTGAGCAGATACATTTCAGAGATGACCGAAGAAAGCCATCTGGACAAAGTCACTTTAGAAACAGGAAGGCCTTTTTTATTATCCGCATAGGAAACAAAAAGTTGATCAGATTTTCTAAATTTTTTTGTTCTGTCCAAATAATATCTAAGTTGACGGTGGACATCAAGATGATGTAGTTTTTGTTCAGCTCTGTCTGAATAGTTTGGGAAAAATACAGGGAGATCAATGGATTGATTCAAATTGGTCTTTGAAGCGACCTTAGGCAAAAAGGTCGGATTAGTTCTCAAAGATACTCTGTCTTTGTGAAAACCAAATAGGGGTCGAACCGATAGAGCATGAAGTTCAGACACCCTCCTGGCCGATGTAATAGCCACTAGGAATAAAGTTTTCCAAGAAAGAAATTTCAGGGAACAAGAAACAGCTGGCTCGAAGGGGGGAAGAATCAAGGATGTCAGCACTAAATTTAGATCCCACTGAGGAGGATGATTCCTGATTGGAGGCTTTAGTAGGAAAATTCCTTTCAAGAAGGCCCTGCAGAGCCTATGGGACATAATATTATGATCTGCTACCCCGACATGAAAGTTGGAGATAGCAGCCAATTGAACTCTGACTGTGGAAGAAGAGGAGCCTGCATGAAAAATCTCTGCTAGGAAGTCCAGGACTGCCTGAACAGGGGCAGTGAAAGGATCAATATTCTTGGCCTTAGCCCAATAAGAGAAACGTTTCCATTTGCTTGTATAAATCCTCCTGGTAGAGGATTTTAACGGTTACTATGATGTCTCTAACTGGGTTAGAGATCAAAGGAAGCCTGGCTAAGGAAGGAAGTGGAGCAACCATGCTGTGAGGTTGAGAGAAGGGATAGACCGGTGCAGCTGACCCGATTGGTGAATCAGAAGATCTGGCACTGGGTCCAGATGCCACGGCTGCACCAAAAGGTGATGATGGAGGAACGGAACCAAACTTGTCGAGGCCAGTAAGGGCAATGAGAATCAATTTGGCTCTCAAAGCGGTAGCTTTCTGGATAACTTGAGGGATCAGAGGAAATGGAGGAAGGCATAAAGAAGTCCCTGGGGCCAATCCTGGGTCAGAGCGTCTCTGGGGGGATGGCCTGGTAGAGGGAAGAGACAGAAGAAGTCTGGACATTTGCTGTTTTGGGGAGTAGCAAAAAGATTGCAACATGGACGACCCCATTCCAGAAAAATCTCTTCCGCTATAGATTGCTTGAGAGACCACTCGTGAGGCATGAGAATAGCTCTGCTCAATCTGTCCGCTACAATGTTGGTTTTCCCAGGGATATGCGTTGCTACCAGAAACCGATGAGAGGAGATCGCCCATTGCCATAGTCTGAGCGCTTCTCGACACAAGGGGTAGGACTTGGTTCCGCCCTGTTTGTTGATATACCAAACTACAGACATGTTGTCTGTGTGGACTGCAATTGTAAAGTCGTTGAGGGCTTGCAACGTTAAAAGCACTGCTCTCATCTCCAGGACATTTATGTGCAGATGGTACTCGAACGGCTGCCACGTCCCATGAACCATCCTGCCCTGATAATGACCCCCCACCCGATCAGGGAGGCATCCGTGGTGACAGTGGCTATCGGGGATGGGGGTACAAAGTACCTGCCTTGGTGAACCTGAGGAGATGTGATCCACCAAGCAAGATGATCTTTGCAAGTCTGTGTCACCAGAATCTGGTGACGCATAGGAAGTTGTTGGTACGACCACTGTGTGAACAGCATCCACTGAAGAAGGCGCATGTAGAATCGAGCCAGGGGAAGAAGAGTAATGGCCGCAGCCATGAGGCCTAATACCTTTAGAACCATTCTGGCCTGTACTTTCTTGTTGGCCAGAATGATCCTGACATGACTCTGAATGTCTGAAACTCTTTGATCTGTAAGGGTAGCTGACATCCGAACAGTGTTTAAGTTTGCGCCTATGAAGGTAATAGACTGGCAGGGCGATAAGGATGACTTTTCGAAGTTGATCGAGATGCCCAAATGAGAACAAAGATTTATTGTGTAATCCCTGGCTTGTATAAGCTGATGCCTGGTGGTGGCTGACAGGAGCCAGTCGTCGAGATACGGAAACACCTGGAATCCTTGACGTCTCAGGTGAGCCGTGACCACTGCCATGCATTTGGTGAACACTCTGGGGCTGTAGTGAGACCAAAGGGCAGGGCTCTGAACTGGAAATGACTGGACCCCAGCCGAAGCGGAGAAATCTCCTGGAGCGTCTGTGAATTTTGATGTGATAGTACGCATCCTGAAGATCTATTGAGCACATCCAGTTGTCCTTCTGTAAGAAGGGCAGAATTGACTGAAGAGTGACCATTCGAATCTTGTCTTCCTCACAGACTTGTTGAGTCTGCTGAGATCCAATATTGGTCTCCAGTCTCCCGTCTTTTGGGGACCAAAAGAACCTTGAGTAGATTCCGGGCTCTGAATGGTCTGTTGTAACTGGCTGAATGGCTCTTTTTGCAGTAGTTTTGAAACTTCTAACTCTGCAATTTCCCTTAGACCGGTGGTACATCTGGAAGGGAATTTGAGGGAAAGGACTTTCCTCGAAAGGAATTATGTAACCCTTGGATATGATCGACTGTACGCATCTGTCTTGAGTGCGGGAATGCCAGGCTTCTGGGTACAGTGCTAATCTTCCCGACTGCCTCCAAGGAGGGACAGCCGGGCAACATCTCAGGGATGCTGAAAGGGCTTGTCAGAGAGAGGCTCTCTGTTTCCCTGGTTTTTGGACCCCTCTGCCTCTAGAGCGTCTGTTGTTGTTACCCCTCTGCCTCTAGGGGTACATTGACCACGTGAAGCCGGCGTGACTCCTTGGGATTTGCGGAACCACATTTTGCCACCTTTCTGTCCTTTGGGGTAAGGTCTAGAAGGGGTGGAAAAACGGACTCCTACAGCAGAAAGAGTCTTGCCGTCCTGCTCGCACCTGGTCAAAGTTTCCTTCACCTGAGGGCCAAACAAAGCTGACCCATCAAAGGGAGAATTTGTGAAGGACGCCTTAAAGGGATCTGCAAAGTCACATAGCCGCATCCAGGCTTGGTGTCTAAGAGCCACACCTGTACCTGCGGCCCTACTCGCTCCATCAGCAGCATATGATATTAGCCGCATGGAGGAGTTTGCAATGGAATTAAGGGTTCCTAGCTGCGAAGCAATTTTTTCTTGAGCTCCTGCAGCTGTAGGATCCTGTACCACTTCACCGAGCTCCTTAAGGATATCCCTCTGGAGTCTGGTGAAGTGACATAGGTAATTCAGCGAACGCATAGCAAAGGTCGCTGAGGAAAACATCCGCTTACCGTACCTATCCATGGTCCTAGAGTCCTTATTAGGAGGATGGACGGGTACGGAAGGAACTGCAAGTTCCTTCTTGGTGGCAGCAGCCACCACCATGGCATCAGCGGGGACACCCTTAGTGAGGAATTGCTTGTCACACGGGGCAGTGATAAATTTTGAAGGCCTCCTAGGGACTGGCTCTACAGAGTCAGGAGCTGCCCACGCCTTTCGGGCAATAACCTGCATAAGGGGTCGAAGGCGGAGACACCCAGGAGGTGGAGGGCCGAGATCCAAACGCCTCTAGGTATACTGACTCATCCTCAGAGGGATTGTTGGTGGGCCAGTTCCCCTCTGTTTAAGGAGTTCTAGGATGTCTGAGAAAGAGACATCCTCAGAGGGGATCTAGGGGATCCCTCTGACTCATCAAAGTCAGTATCTGAAGTGATAGACTCGGGAGTCTACATGTTTCCTCTTACAAGTCCTCTTCCTAGGAGGATCTCCGAAACATCAGGAGAATCCTCGGAAGAGGGGAAATTCCCAATGGGAAACCTGAGGCGGAGGATCTCTGGGTCCTGTAGCAAGAGAAGTGGCAGAGATGTCAACAGGCACTATAGAGGGAGGAGCTAAGGAATAGACTGCTGACTGATACCAGTGGCCAGCACACTCTTCATCACCTCGAATGCTCCCTCCCAGGCAGGTCCGAGAGAACCCGTTCAAGAACTAGGAACTCCAGGGACCACCGAAAGGGAAGTCTCCGAGGCAGATGTCGGAGCCGAGCTCACCAAGGCCGAGGCTCCAAGGGGAAGAGCGGGTTCGGACAAGGGTCCGATGCCACTCACCCCCTCGGAGGAGACCATGGAAGCCCGGCCACCGAATCCCTCTAAGGAAGGTCTCAAAGAGGAGAGAAGAGTAGAGGCTGAAGGAACAGAAGGGGGTATCTGTCCTCCAGCCGTAGCAGTAACCATTCCCGAAGACTCCAACTCCAAGCTCTGGGACAGAGTTGAAGGAGGAACTGTAACGGGGTGTGGACCAATAGTCGTCTGTTGAGACGGACTATGTAACATTTGGGCCAGTGCCTGTGACTTAAGTAATCTACTGACCACTCTCTCTAAGTCATGGTCAGAAAGCTTGGATGACCTTGAAGATCGGCTCCGATGGCTCCGTTCCGAAAGGAGAGGTGAAGCCGGAGCCGAAAGTATCGGCTCCAAGGAAGGAGACCTCGACCTCTTCCTGGAAGGAGCCATCGGAACCGATGAAACTATAGACCCTGTCGGAGCCGACAACTTATCGGAGCCGACAGGTATCCTCGATGCATCGGCTCCAGCCGGAGCCGATAGAGCCACAAAAGTAACGGTGTCGGAGCCGATCGGAGCCGACACCGATGCCTGTGCCACATGGTGGTCGGAACCGATCGGAGCCGACACCGAAGTGGTCGATGCAGCATCGGCACCGATAGCCATCGGTGCCGAAGGCTTAGTTAAGCCAGAATCGGCTCCAGCCGGAGCCGATCTCGACTCAGAACGAGTCGGAACCGAGGCCGCAGGCTTTGACACAGAAGCCTGGGCCTTGGAAGATTTGGCAGATTTGGATGGAGCCGACTTAGCCGGAGAGCCCTCCGGCTTAAGAAGGCCCCTAAGTATTAGTTTGTTTCTTCTTTCCTGCAGGACTCTCTGGCTGAAGGAATGACATATAGCACAGGAGTCCTGCAGGTGAACAGGCCCCAGGCAATACAGGCAAGAAGTGTGACCGTCTGTCAGAGACATCTTCTGACAGCACGAGTCACACTTCTTAAAGCCTGAGACCCTCTCTTTTGACATGGTGTAACACAACACACACACACACCAGTCAAAGAATTAAATTAAATTAAATATACCAAAAGGGTATAAGTAGAAAAACACACACACACACCCTAACAGGGGGGGATGGGATGGGTAAAGTTTGACTAAAAAAATTAGAAGAGACAGGAAATTTTCTGTCAGAAAATCTTTAAAATTAACTTAAAACTAAAATTTAAAGGGTTTTTAGTAAAAAGGGGCTCAAATATCTAAGTATTAAATCACTTACCAGGAGATGGTAAAAGGAGGACCTCATAAGCGAAGCGGCAAACGAGATCTGGGTACTTACCGCCTTGCATCATGGGATATGGGGCTGCCTCGAGCTGGTAAAAGTGACTCTCGAGCTTAGCAAGTGCCGAGTCGGAGCCGAGGGATCGGCTCCGAACCCATCAAGCAAGAATGAAGGCGAGATTGACAACTTAACTTCCTCATATAGGAAGAAAAAACACTAGACATGGTATGCATCCCTTATTACCTAGCTACTCGAATGTGGAGACATGCATTCTAACCCTGGCCCAACCTCTAATCCTAACCACAAGAGTAACCCCAAAGATTTAAACATACTTACACTTAACCTTAGAAGTATATGTAATAAAATAGCCCTACTGCATGCCTGGATTGATCAAAATAAACCTGACATACTAGCCCTTACTGAAACATGGCTACACCCAATATAAAAGACTCAGAAATAATAGAGCCAAATTTTGCAATAACCGGAAGAGCTAGATCTTAAAAAAGGGGGGGAAATAGCACTTCTATATCCCTCTACACTCAACATCACACCCTACACCAGTAATATACCCATCTTTTCCAGTGCTGAGGTACTAATCTCCTTTTTGAACCTCAGTATTTCAAAAATAATTTGCATAACAGTAATATATATCCCACCAGGTAACAATATACCAGAGTTGGAAAATATTTTATGCTGGACATCCAAAACAATAAACCTTGAAACAATCTTAGGAGACATAAATATAGATTGGCAAACCATAGCTTCTGACTCCCCCACAAACAGTATAACTCTGTATGGTTTTTGTCAGCTTATCAATGCTCCAACAAGATACAGCAAAGATCTTACCTGCCAATCCACCTTAGACTGGATTCTATTATCCCACTCTGCCAAGTGCCCCTCTTCTGTTACACTGCCAACTCCCTGAGCGATCATCTACCTGCTTATACTCTTAGAACAAACTCCCAGCAACTAAGAGTACACACTATAAAATCAGTTAGGAACTCAACTAATTTTTGTCAGCATAAATTCAACAATTTCCTCCAGGAAATAGACTAGACACCCCTTAAACAACTACCCCTTAATGATGCTGTACCATACTTTAATAACACCTTCCTTCACATACTTAATACACCAGCTCCCATTCGTATGAAAAGAATCAAAAAGAACTCAGCACCATGGCTCTCTAAGGAATGTAAACACCTGATGAAGCACCATGGCTCTCTAAGGAATGTAAACACCTGATGAAGCACCATGGCTCTCTAAGGAATGTAAACACCTGATGAAGCACCATGGCTCTCTAAGGAATGTAAACACCTGATGAAGCACCATGGCTGTCTAAGGAATGTAAACACCTGATGAAGCACCATGGCTCTCTAAGGAATGTAAACACCTGACGAAGCAAAGGGACCTACCCTGGTCAACCTGGAAACAAAACAAAATCATGTTAATTTCAAAACACTACATAACAAAGTGACAAAACTAATCAACAGAGATAAGAAGTCAGATTATTCCCAGCTTCAATTCCAGCATAAAATCAACCCCAGTAAATTTTGGCACTCCATATCTTCTCTACTTAACCCTGGAAGAAAAGGAGAGCAACACCCTATCACCAGATACCCCTCCATCACAAATAGGTTCATAGGTTCATAGGTTAGTACTAAGCTAACTGCCCTTGTGAGCCATTTTATTTAGCCCCAATTCCTTCTCCTGACTCTCACTCCACCCTTTGTTTGTACAAACACCTTACCTATTAATAGGCCCCCCACAACCCCCCCCCACTAAAAATAGTGGAAAACTTTAACAAGCACTTCATAAAATCAATTTCAGTCCTACTAACACCCCTAATGCTGGACCTCACCCACCCTTCATCCTATTCAGACATTGACCCCAGGCCATCAACTACTTCTAACCCTGTCATTACTAATCCCCATACTCAATAAAATGTCATACAAACCCCATTCTCATTTCAGCCCATATCCACTGACACCATTAAGAAACTGCTACAAAAACTGAAACCCTGCTCTATACCTCAGCTGAGAATCTCTACCAGTACTACATCAAATTGCCTGCTAACTCAGTCGCCTACCCAGTTAGTATCCTTATAAACAGGTCTTTATCCAAATCAGAAATACCTACCATATGGAAACAATCTCACATCACCCCATCCACAAAGGAGGCAACTCTTCTGATCCATCCAATTTCCATCCTATATCCATCCTGTCACCCATATCCAAAATTCTCGAGAGAGGTATCCATCAGCAGGTAATGCAATATCTATTGTAAAACAACCTTTTAACCAAAACCCAACTTGGTTTACGACCTAGCTACAGCACAGCTACAGCCCTATTATCTTTTACAGACATCGTGAACAAGGCCAGAGATGCAAGATGTTATAAAACTTCAGTATTCCTTGATCTCTCCAAGGCCTTTGACACAGTGTCTCACCCCTTATTTTGAACACACTGTCTAACTTAGGCTTCTCACATAACATAACACAGAGCTATCTCAAGTATCGTAAACAAGCAGTGAAATGGTACAATGACCTCTCACCCTTACTCCACAACCCTACTGGAGTCTCCCAAGGCTCCATCCTAGGACTCCTACTCTTCAACATTTTCACAAACAACCTTCACACTGCCTCTCACCCTGGGACCCTCATTCAATATGCTGATGATTCCACCATAATCTGCACTGCTCAATCACTACCAGAACTGCTTTCAAAAACTCAACAGTCCTTTACTGCAGTTGAATCCTGGCTAAGAAATGCCCAACTCTTTCTTAATCCAAAGAGGACAAAACTAGTACTCTTTCATCCGAAAAACACCTCCCCTATCACTGATCATTTGAACATCCTTGCATCTGACAACACTGTCATAGAAACAGTGCAGGAAACCAAACTTCTAGGTGTTAACATTGACAATAAACTTTCATTTGACCCCCATATACAGCAAAATAAAAGAAAACTAAACAAAAACTGGGACTCTTATATAGAAACAAACATTTCTTTACTGCAGTAACCAAAACTACCCTTGCAAAAACATTTTTACTTCCCTGCCTTCTTTATGGTGCCCCTATCTTAACTAACTTACAAAATTCTACCCTGAGCAAGTTGGAACAGTGATTCAACAAAGTTGCAAAGTTTGCCACAAACTCTAAATATCACAAACACCACTGTAAACCACTCCTAGAATTAAACTGCCTTGAAATCCCCAATCAGATTGCCTTTATTCAGCTGTCCACCTTGCACAACCTTATTTTCAAGCCGACTGCCTTCCCTGCACTAATTAATCTAGTCACACTTTACACACCAAATCGATCCCTACGATCAGAAGACAAAAATCTCTTAGCCATCTCAAAATCCACAAGAAAACCAGGTCACTCGCTGTATTCATACTCTGCCTCTATACTTTGGAATTCACTACCACTAGCTACCAGGTCTATGCCTGGCCTAACCCATTTTAAAGCATCTTTAAAAAAAATCATCTCAAAAATACATGGCTCTGCTCCTGCATAAAGCCTGCCTGATGCTCGGGTCTTCCTCTTCGATTACGTTTCAATCCCTCACGGACTGCGAGATCGTAAAGCTTTTCTAACTCCTTCTCCGTTTCCATACCATATCCTTAAATACTGTATGTATGGTGAGAGTGACTATTATTGTCGGTCATGTTTTAACGCTATAGAACTGTCTAGCTGTGTAGTAATATAGTGCAACATCTTGTAGCAGTTTGGTCTTTCAGCTTATTTTTGTATAGTATTCAGACCTCTCAACCAATCAGGGACAAATTCCAACAGAATCAGGGACAAGTCAAGAAAAAATCAGGGACACTTTTAAAATATTAGTGCTATTAACTTGAAACATTGGCAGAATCATAGCATATGAATTAATACACATTTTCTGAAGTAAAAGAAGTGTATAACTCTTAATTATTGTCATTATTCATTGTGTAATTCACCATCTTTTCGCCTAAAGTCACTAATTTTAGGAGGGATTAAGAGGGACAGAGCTAAAATTTGAGTCAAAATCAGAGACAGTTGAGAGGTATGATAGTATCCCTAATGTAATTGTTATTGTATTGGATTATACTGTGTTTGTATTGAACTGTATGTGGAGCTTTTCTCCCCGGGCCTCTGCTGAAAACGGGTTCTGTGACCCAGTCAGACCACCCCGGTAAACAAATGTCAAATAAATTAATAAAAATACAGTAGGAACAAGCAAAAAAAGTTTCTTTTCACACAAAGTCATGAGCGGAATAAAATAAACGTGTAATGCATTAGGATAGAATTGGGAAGTCATACAATATATCATGCACAGACAGGAACATAGAGACACACACACACACACACACATTTCTTCAGCAAGCCTTAACTCACGAGTTTCAGAACCCCTACCAGTCATGACTCATAATTCATAGCACACTTCTTAAAGGAATTAGTACAGCACATACCCAGTATATGACAGGACAGGAAGCATTTCTCAAGTTAGGTACAGTACAATAATTTCCGATGGCATCTAGCTCCACAAAACATGGCCATTTTTAAGAATGCCTATTGCCCAAACAATATGCCAAACAATGGTCTATTTTACAAGTTCCAGCTCTTTTCTGACCTAAGTGAATGGGCTCCAAGCTCAGCAAATAAGTCTGTACTTTAGGAAGTGTTCAGAAAACATAATGGAACTTGGCAGGTAATGGTCTGAAAATACTTTCATGAAGCTAAAACTCTTTCATAATTCACACTCTGCTATTACAGTTATTCCTTATATTTTAAACAAATCATCAAGGCAATAGCTGAGTGTATAAAACAAACTTCTGAGGGGCATTCTACTACCAATGTAAATTGTTTTACTGTAAACAATTTCTACAACAAATAACTGCAAAGCAAACAGGAAATGATCTGTTTTTTTTTCTTACTGTATTAGAAACAATTTTCTTTATATTCCGTACAGCTAACACAATATCAGCACACAATCAGATTCACAAGTATGGTTAAGATCAGCAGTCAGAAGAATTAAGAATGAACTATTATAAAACAGCAGTCAGTGATGCATATGAAAGAAATCATGGACAAATTGTGATCCTCGTCAATTTATATGATCTCATGGACTAAGCAACCATTCCATAACATGCATCTCAGCTAAATAAATACCCTTTTTGTACAGCAGAAAGAGAATAAAAAAATAACAAGGAAACAGCTTTTTAAAATGCATGCTGGAAAAAAGCTGATCCCCTGATGGCTCTGTGCTGTTAGCAGTGCAAAGGACTTTATGCTATATGCTAAGGAAAACTATTGCCACCTTGGAAGAACATAATCTGAAAAATATTTGAAACTGGTTGTGGGTTCACATCTCCTCTGATGCAGCTGGTTACGTGTCCATAATTCATTTAATGTCTTTTTAATAATTACTTTGCTTACCTGAGGAGGTTAGCATGCTCCATCATGACCTCAGCACTCTTTTCCATATATCCATACTGTAAGAATTCAGTTTCAATGTGGCTCATCTTATCACATGCATCAAGTAAAGATTTAGCGATTTCTGGTGAGTTGTCTTTGTTAGCATTTGGATCGAGCTCTGCCTTGATCTGTATCGACACCATTCTGGAGAAAAAAAACACAATGAGAACAGTATTACACACACACACACAAACACACACACAAACAATCTGAGTTAGTGATCACACACACAAACAATCTGAGTTAGTGATCACACACGCACAAAATCTGAGTTAGTGAGCACGCACACACAATCTGAGTTAGTGTGCACACACACACACACACAATCTGAGTTAGTGATCACACACACACAAACAATCTGAGTTAGTGATCACACACACACACAAAATCTGAGTTAGTGATCACACACCCACACAAACAATCTGAGTTAGTGATCACACACACACACACAAACAATCTGAGTTAGTGATCACACACACAAACAATCTGAGTTAGTGATCACACACACAAAATCTGAGTTAGTGATCACACACACACACAAAATCTGAGTTAGTGAGCACACACACACACACACACACACACACACACACACAATCTGAGTTAGTGGGCACACACACACACGCACACACACACAATCTGAGTTAGTGATCACACACACACAAACAATCTGAGTTAGTGATCACACACACACACAAAATCTGAGTTAGTGATCACACACACACACAAACAATCTGAGTTAGTGATCACACACACACAAACAATCTGAGTTAGTGATCACACACAAACAATCTGAGTTAGTGATCACACACACAAACAATCTGCGTTAGTGATCACACACACACACAAACAATCTGAGTTAGTGATCACACACACACACAAAATCTGAGTTAGTGAGCACGCACACACACACACACACACAATCTGAGTTAGTGAGCACACACAAACAATCTGAGTTAGTGATCTCACACACAAACACACACACAAACAATCTGAGTTAGTGATCTCACACACACACAATCTGAGTTAGTGAGCACACACACACACACACACACACACACACAGCATTATCTGATGTGACAGTGGGACTTTCTGCATAGACTACTGGGTGAATAGGAGCCACTGGAAAATTCTCATGTGCATGTGAGCTAGAGGAATTACTCTGATTGCTGCTGCCATTGTACCCAGCACTTTTAAAATTGTCTTTGCTTGAGTCTTTGTTCTTGAGAGGAGGTCTAGAACCTGTGAATCCCGTCTGCTGGAAGTCTTACCATCATTGTAGTGGTATCTACATCTGCACCTATAAAAATGATATGTTGAGATGGCAATAAGGCAGATTTTCTGTAGTTTACTGTAATCCCTAAATGAGCACAGAGATTCAAGGTGGTGTCTCTTGCTTGCATAAGTAGATGCTTGGTGGTGGCTGTTAGGAGCCAGTCATCTAGATATGGAAACACCTGGAATCCTAAACACCTCAGTTGAGCTGTGACTACTGCCATACATTTGGTGAACACTCTAGGGGCTGTAGTGAGACCAAAGGGCAGAGCTAGAAACTGGTAGTGAGTGGCTCCCAGCTGAAAGTGCAGATGACCACTGGATGGCCTGTCCATTTTTATGTGGTAGTATGCATCCTGAAGGTCTATAGAGCACATCCAATTGTCTTTTCCCAGAAAAGGGAGTATCGACTGAAGTGTTACCATCCAGAACTTTGTATTTTTACCGATTTGTTCAGTCTGCTGAGATTCATTATGGGTCTCTAGTCCCCTGTTTTCTTTGGAAAAAAAAAAAAAGAACCTTGAGTAAGTCCCAGATTCTCTCTGGTCTGTGGATGACTTTTTTTCTAGCAACTTCTGAATTTCTATGGTTGCTTGTTTCCTGTGACTAGGTGGAACATCTGGAATGTTTTTCGTTAGTGGGGCTGGCATGGAAAAGGGTATAGAGTAACCTCTGGATATGATACTTTGTACCCACTTTTGTTTTATTTTTAGCCAGGCATCTGAGTACAAAGATAAGTGAACCTGTCTGCCTCCAGAGAGGGACAGATGGGACTCCTTTCAGGAGCGCTGAAAAGGCTTACCAAAGAAATTTTATCTGCCGCCCTGGTTATGCGGACCCCCTCAGCATCTTCCATTGTTACCTCCTCCTCTGCCCCTGGAGGAAGGCTCACCATGTGTGTCAGGAAAAGCTCTCTGGGATTTTCAAAACCACATTTTTCCTCCCTTTTGACCCACGGGATAGGGTCTAGAAGGTGTGGAAAAACAGACTCAGATGGCAGAGTGTAAAGGTCACTGAGGAAAATATGCGCTTTCCTTATCTGTCCATTGTGAGTGAGTCTTTCTTCAGGGGATAGACAGACTTGGAGGTCTCAGACAACTTTTTAGTGGCTGCTGCCACCACCATAGCATCTACGGGGACCCCTTTCATGAGAAAAGTTTTGTCTTCTGGGGAAATGAAAATTTATTTGGCCTCCTAGGGACAGGTTCCACTATGTCCGAAGACTCCCACACCTTCCGATAAACTAACTCCATAAGTTTGTTGAAAGGTGGGGACACCCAAGTGGGGGAAGTTTGAGACCCCAAAGCCTTCAAGTGAAAAGTTTCCTCATCAGAAGGGGTGATGGACTTCCATCTGCCTCTCTGTTTAAGGATCTCTAAAATGTCAGTAAAGGAAACATCTTCAGAGGGCAACCGTTGGGACCCTTCTGAGTTATCGAGGTCTGTGTTGGACATGACTGACTCCTGAGGAAAGTCCAAAGGCTTCCTCTTGCATAATCTCTTTCAAGGGACTTCCTCAGAAGGGCATTCTGGGGAGGTTTTGGAAGGGTTCGCCCGTAGGGGCATCCTGGGGCTCTGGGTCTCTACGCGTGTGTGGGATCTGTTATGCTGAGACGGACACTGGTGCCTTTGGGGAGGAATGGCTGGACCTGAAGGTGTCGCTGTCCGTGGGGACAGTGCTATCCTGGCTTTGAAATCTCCCCACCCCTGATCCAAGGAAACCCCTCGATCTGAACAAAAAGGTTCCCCCTGCCCCATGGGGGGTTGTCTCCCAAGCCGAGGTAGGAGCCGAACTCTCCCATTGCTGAGGCCCCGAGAAGTAAGATCGGATCAGAAGAAAACTCAGCCCATCTCCCCTCCCCGGACCCGAATGGAGAGCATCGGCTCCTGGACCCCTCAGATGGCACTGAAGTAGCCACAGCAATAGGAGCCGAAGATCCTGGAGCAGGTCTTGGCTTTGATGGTACCATCACTATCAGTTCCATGCATTCTGGCTCTGAAGCCACAATGTGGGTTGGAGGAGGAATTGATGTTGTTGGAATAGGTGTAGTCAGTTCCAAAGCCTTCTGGGCCGGTTCCAATAAGAGTTTTGCCAGCAGTGGTGTCCTCAGGAGTGTCTGCACCACCTGATCCACATCATAGTCAGACAGGATTCTAGAGGAATGAGAAGAGGGTGCTGGGGATCCAATGGTTTGAAAAAAGGAGGATCTTAAAGTGGGAGATACCAGCTCCAGTGCAGGGGACTGGCTCCTCACTTGTAGGACCAACAGCTCCGAAACTAGTGGAGTCGAGTTAGTTTGCGTCTCGGATCCCACAGATTTTGAAGACATTTGTTTTTGCTGATTTTTTTAATGGTTCCGACAGATCTGAAGTAGAGGAAGAAGACCATTTAGAACTCTTGGTACTGTCCAATTTGCGAGTCTTTTTGGGAGTGCTTTGATCCTGTTCCATAGCCTCTTGAAAAGATGATTTCACTAGCCCTCTCAATATTAATTTGTTCTACCTTTCTTGAAGAATTCTGGAGCTAAAGGAGTGAAAAATAGCACAAGACTCCTGCAAATGAACTGCCCCCAGGCAGTAGACACATTCTTTGTGGCCATTAGTAATGGAGATCTTCTGGTTGCACTTAGGGCATTTCTTAAACCCTGACTTCACCTCTTTAGCTTGCTTAGACATGTTCAACCAACACCAACAGACAACAAGAAAAAAGGACAGGCCCTCTACTTTAAATGGGCACAAAGTCAAACGAGCTTGTTCTAGCAAAAGAGTATTTTTTTATACAATAACGACACACCTCTAATATGTGAAATAAAGTTAACTAGTTAGCACACAACACACTAACAGCCCACTAACTGAAAATGGGCTTAAGGTTCTTAACCTAAGAATGAATAAAGTCACACACAATTAACACTTCTAAGATAAACGCAATATACTTAGACTGCCACACGAACTAAGATGCAGTCGCACCACCCTATATACTATAAAACAGCTAAATACATCACTATCAAGAAAACTACATAAATATCTACTTAACTATCAAAAATCCTTAATTCTAATAGAAAATGGGATAGGGAAGTATTTAGGCCTAAGCAAAACATGGCTAATAACTTGAAAACACACACACACACTTTAAAGAAGCAGAAGAGTCCTCAAAATGACAAAGGTTTGAAAAAAAGGACGTAGAAGATATGATATAATGATATTTCTCAAAAGAAGTGGTAAATACAATCCAAATATTTAGACAATATAGAAAAAACTTTTCTACTTAGCCAGAGCTGGAAGAAATCACTCAATCTTGTTTCAGTGGCAAACAAGATCTGGGGAAGGCACTAGAGCATCATGGGATAGGGAGTAAGCCACGAGCTGGTTGAAGACCTCAAGCTTTAGTAAACGACAGAGTCAGAACTGAGGATTGGTTCTGAACCCATCAGTACAGAATGAAGGTAAGATAGGACAACTTCACATCAAAGTCTTCCAAGACAAAATCTTCAAGTCAGAAGTGGCTGAAGGTTCAAATGGAGGGTCTGCAAGGACCTGCAAAACAAAAGGCACACCCCTAGGAGGAACCAGATCAGAAACTGGAGGATGTAGTAAAAAGGTACCTTTGAAGAATGCCTTGGAAATATTGAGGAAACCCAGAGGAATATTATGCCTGCCAACATGGAAGTCAGAGATGGCTGCCAACTGCACTTTTAATAGTAGAAAAACTGGAACCCATTTGAAACAAATGACCAAAAAATTCCACAACGGATTCTAAGGGAGCAGAGAAAGGGTCGAGTCCACAAGAGTTCACCAAAAGTACAAAATGTCTCCGTTTACTGGAATACACATTTCTAGAAGACCACTTCTGAGATTAAGACAATATGCAAACTATGGCCTGTGAAAGCCTGAGATTTCTGACCATTGAGGGAACTGGAGGAATTATGTGGATAACTTGAGGGACCTAAAGTTGGGGGAATCCAGGCCTGCTGGATGAAAAATGAGATCTGGAAAAGAATCCAGTACCCAAGAGGGGTACTTCAGAAGAGGCCAAAAAAAGTGAAAGGGAAACCACACTTGGTGAGGCCAAAAGGGTGCTATGAGGATCACAGTTGCTCTACAGTGGGCTGCATTCTGAAGGAATTTTACCATCAGGGGAACTGGGGGCTAAGCATAAAGAAGCCCTAGGGGGCCAAGCAAACACCAGAATGTCCCTGGGTGACTGCTCCAGAGGGGAAACTAAGGTGTAATACCTATTGCAGGTGGTGTAGTATGGGGATGTAAATAGGTCACAACATGGAGTGCCCCAGAGCTGAAAAATCGGACCTGCAACCCTCAGATTTAGGGACCACATGTTCCTGCTCAGGCTGTCAGACAGAATGTTAGATTTCCCTGGAATGTGCATTGCCACCAGAAACCACTGAGAAGAAATCACCCACTGCCAAACCATCATGGTCTCTTGATAAAGAGGATACAACCATATTACCGCTTGCTTGTTGAGATACCTGACAAATTGAAATATTTATATTTTCCATCTGTATTGAAATCACACCTCTGTGAAGGGTATCCTGAAAGGCATACAGTACAAGGAGGACCAACCTCATCTCCAGAACATTAATGTGAATGTGGGTCTCTGTGGAAGCCCAGGACCTTTGAACTGTCCTCTCTTTGAAATGCCCCACATCACAAAAGAGAGTCTTCCATGGTGACAACATACTGTCGTCGTCTCAGAAAGAGTCATTGATTACTAAAGGAGACTGCAACCACCAACGAATTTGATTGTGACACACCTTTGTTAGGCATATGGGAAAATCCATGTGATGAGATAGGAAGATCACTGTATGGCCACAATCCATTGCACAGCCCTCATATGATATCTGGCTAAATGATCCTGCCATATGACCTAGAAGTTTCATAGCTGTGTGATCTGGGGACTTTGATGCTGCAAGCTCCAACAAGGCCTGAGCACAAAGGCTGATTACTCTGGAACTCAGAAGCCCGGCAATTTGACTGTGTCCAAATGACAACCTATCAACTTTAATACCTGAACAGGCTGTAGGCTCAGCCTTGGTTAATTAACTGTGATGCCAAAGTGGTTGCACAGTTGGAGTAAGGTATCCCTGGTCTTGATCAACATTGCTCTTGTGGAACCAGTAAAGAGCCAAACTTCCAGGTAAGGAAAGACATGGAATCCCTGTCACTGAAGCCAGGCTGTGACTGCTGCCATGCACTTGGTAAACACCTGGGAGGCTGTGGTGAGACCAAATTGCAGGGCCCTGAACTGGTAATTATTATTTATTTATGTACTGGCATTTGTTAATTAGAAAAGTCCACTGGACCCATTTTCAGTGGATGCCTGGGGAGAAAAGCTATACAAATATGACATAACAAATGAATATACAGAGCAAGAATTACAAAGGAAATCCATTAAATTAGTTAATTTGTACAATAACATATAGTTGATAGATTGCTACAAGCATGATAATATAGAATATACAGGAAGTAGATACATTATATATAGTAGTAAGGGAAATAACTGGACCCTAGCCAGAGTGCAGAAACCTCCTGTAATGCCTGTATATCTTGATATGATGGTAGATGTAATTGGGGTCTACAGAGCACATCCAATCATCCTTTCTCAGAAGAGGTAAGATGGACTGAACCATGACTATCTGGAACTTTCGCTTTTTCCCAAACTGATTCAGTCAGCTTAATACAATATTGGCATGAGGTCCTTGCTCTTTTTCAGTAATAAAAAGATCCTGGAATAAACATTGGATCCTTGCTGGTCTGGTGGGACCTTTTGCATGAGTCAGTTTTCGAACAGCTTGTTAATCTCTACAGCTGCTTGCTGTCTGTGACAGGGTGTAAGATCTAGGAGAAGCTTTTGATGGAAGTTTGGAACCTCTGAAAAGAGAGCAGAGTAGATTCTGCATATGACTGTTAACACGCATGAGTCCAAGGTGATGGACTCACAAGCTTTTGGATGAAGAGCCAAGCAACCCCCAATTGCTACCAGAGTAGGACAGTTAGGCAACCTTTCAGGATCACTGAAAGAGCCCATCGGAGAATGCCTTGCAGAAACCCTGAATCTGGGGATCACCCTGCTCCCATGGGTGGTGTCCATTATGATTCCTCCTCCATCCTCAGAAAACCCTCTGAAGAAGCATCCTAGAAAGACTGCTATGACTTACTGAAAAAAGAGGCACTTACATCCCCTTCTGATTCCTAGAAAATGGTCATTGCAGGTGGCGAAGTGCGCTCCTGTGGTGGACAACGTCTTCCTATTTTACTCACTCCATGTTAGAGTATCTTTAATTTTCAGCCCAAACAAAGAAGAGCCATTAAATGGAGCATTAACAAAGGATGCCTTGAAGCAATCTGCAGAGTTACATAAATGCATCCAAGTATGGCGCCACATAGCAATGCCAGAGGCAGCTGCTCGAGATGCTCCATTGAGCCTCATGGTGGCAATGGAAATCAGGGCAGACAACTGAGTCTCTAGTGTCTTCTGAATCTCTGGAGACTGCTGTGTCTTGACATTCCTTGACACGTCAAATAACTGGTCATGTTGAAGTCTAGTCAAGTATGATAAATAATTAAGTGCTTTCAGCAAAAAAGTCTGAGACATAGAAGCACTTCCCTAAACAATCTAAAGCTTGAGACTCCCTACTCTGGTAATGGACTGAGAATCTCTCTTCAGAAATCTTGTTTTTGGTGGCAACTGCCACTTAACATCAATGGCAGGACCCTAACTCCAATGTGATCATTCACTTTGGAGGGTTGCAAAAATCTTATCCAGCTATTGAGGATGGGCTCCAATATACTGGGTTATTTGCCCGCCCTCCGGGACACTAGGTCTATAACAGCATCCAGCGGGGAATGACCCAAGGCATGGGCTGGCCTTAACAAAGGCCTCCAAAAAATACTGATTTCTCTGGAGAGGGGGTTTCAATGGTCCAGCCTCTGTGTTGGTAAAGCTGCGCCATTAGATCACCAAAATAGGTCCTTCTTTGTGGTACAGTATCTTCCATGAGAGACTCCTCCAGGCAATCAAGTTATTTCCTCTTACACCTCCTCTTCCCTGAAACCTCCCATTCCTGTGGAGGGGGAGGAGGGGAAGAGGCTGGAAGCCCCACGAAGGGAGCAGGAAGAGACCCACTGATGTAGGCTGTCCAGGAGCAGACTGCTTGCAAATGAGGAAGGGGAGGGTACATCGGCTGAAGAAACCTGATCCTTCTCCTGAGAGCAGAACATCTTTTTGCATCATCGAAGGCCAAGGCAGAAGCTGGCCTCTTGGAGACGAGGGACCGGACCTAGCACCCAAAGGTACCAGTAACAGCCACAATTCAGAAGGAGCTATGCCAAGCCCTGACACTGAGATGTGAGTTGAGCTGTCCAAAGTTGACGCTCCAAGTGGAAGAGACAAAACCAAAACTGGGATTGTATACCCTGACACCTCAGCTGTGAGGTCCTGGCAACCTGGCACTGGCAACCTCCAGAGACTTGATGCCACACAGTTTGGGTTTGTCAAGGGGAGGTCATGTCTGTTAAATCTGGTCGACTATTTTGAGACAGTCATCAAGGCCATAGACGAAAGGAAGACGGTGCACACCACCTAACATGACATGGCCAAAGGCTTTTATTCTATTCCCCACTCAGGTATACTAGATAAACTCTCTCAACCAGGCATCAATCCATATGTTACCAGATGGGTAGCAAACTGGCTCAATGATAGAACCCACCAAGTCAAAATAGGGGAAGTCACCTCAAGTTTACTGCTCAATATCTGAGTTGTTTGGCTTTCTGCTATATACCTACCATCAACTGCATTACTAGCTCAGTTAAGTACAAACTTGCAGTGTTAAAGACTGTACTGCATTTTATTTTTCTATTTAATTGTTTCATTGAACATTGTGGCCCGTCTCCCTCTGCAGTTAATTTTCTATTTATTTGTTGCATAGAATACTGTGGTCTCTCTCTCTCTCTCTTTTTCTGCAGTAAGTGAGGGATTTTGTGTTTCAGTTCATTGATATTCAGTGTTAAACTCTTAGCCTAGAGGGTTTCTCTGTTTTTATAAGTGTTAGTCACATATCTTTGAATTTATTACTTCTCAATATCCGAGTCACATGGCTTTCTGCTATATACCTACAAGCAACTGCATTACTAGCCGAGGGAAGTACAAACTTGCAGTGTTAAAGATTGTACTGCATTTTATTTTTCTGTCTATTTAATTGTTTAATTGAATATTGTGGCCTGTGTCTCCCTGCGGTTATTTATTTTTCTATTTATTTGTTTCATAGAATACTGTGGTCTCTCTCTCTCTCTTTCTCTCTGTCTCTGCAGTAAGTGGGGGTTATTGTGTTTCACGTCATTGATATTCAGTGTTAAACTCTTAGCCTAGATGGTTTCTCTGTATTTATAAGTGTTAGTCATATATCTTTGAATGTATTACTGCTCAATATCTGAGCTGTTTAGCTTTCTGCTATATACCTATAATCAACTGCATTACTAGCTGAGTTAAGTACAAACTTGCAGTGTTAAAAATTGTACTGCATTTTATTTTTCTATTTAATTGTTTCAATGAATATTGTGGTCTGTGTCTCTCTGTAGTTATTTATTTTTCTATTTATTTGTTTCATAGAATACTACGGTCTCTCTCGCTCTGCAGTAAGTGGGGGTTATTGTGTTTCACTTCATTGATATTCAGTGTTAAACTCTTAGCCCAGAGGGTTTCTCTGTATTTATAAGTGTTAGTCACATATCTTTGAATTTATTACTGCTCAATATCTGAGTTGTTTGGCTTTCTGCTATATACCTACAATCAACTACATTACTAGCTGAGTTAAGTACAAACTTGCAGTGTTAAACATTGTAATACATTTTATTTTTCTGTCTATTTAATTGTTCCATTGAATATTGTGGTCTGTCTCTCTCTGCAGTTATTTAAATTTCTATTTATTTGTTGCATAGAATACTGTAGTCTCTATCTCTATCTCATTACCTCTGCAGTAAGGGGGGTTATTGTGTTTCACTTCATTGATATTCAGTGTTAAACTCTTAGCCTAGAGGGTTTCTATGAATTTATAAGAGTTAGTCACATACCTTTGAATTTATTACTGTTCAATATCTGAGTTGTTTGGCTTTCAGCTATATACCTACAATCAACTGCGTTACTAGCTGAGTTAAGTACAAAGTTGTAGTGTTAAAGATTGTACGGCATTTTATTTTTCTGTATATTTCATTGTTTTATTGAATACTGTGGTCTGTCTCACTCTGCAGTTATTTATTTTTCTATTTCTTTCTTTCATAGAATACTGTGGTCTCTCTCTCTGTAGTAAGTGGGGGTTATTCTGTTTCACTACATTGATACTCAGTGTTAAACTCTTAGCCTAGAGGTTTTTTCTGTATTTATAAGTGTTAGTCACATATCTTTGAAATTATTACTGCTCAATACTGAGTTATTTGGCTTTTTGCTATATACCTACAAACAACTATATTACTAGCCGAGTTAAATACAAACTTGCAGTGTTAAAGATTGTACTGCATTTTATTTTTCTGTTTATTTAATTGTTTCATTGAATACTGTGGTCAGTGTCTCTCTGCAGTTATTCATTTTTCTATTTATTTGTTTCATAGAATACTGTGGTCTCTCTCTCTCTCTCTCTCTGCAGTAAGTGGGGGTTATTGTGTTTCATTGATATTCAATGTTAAAGTCTTAGAGTAAATGGTTTCTCTGTATTTATAAGTGTCAGTCACATATCTTTGAAGTTATTAATGCTCAGTATCTGAGTTGTCTGGCTTTCTGCTATATACCTGCAATCAACTGCATTACTGAGTTAATTGCAAACTTTCTGCATTTTATTTTTCTGTCTATTTAATTGTTTCATTGAATATTGTGGTCTGTGCCTCTCTGCAGTTATTTATTTTTGTATTTTTTTTTCATAGAATATTGTGGTCGCTCTCTCTCTCTCTCTCTCTGCAGTTAGTTTCCCTGTCCTCCTTCCCTGTTCTTGTTTTGGTATTAATCGTGGTGGCTTTGGAATTACCCGCCCCTCCTGTAAATTTATATTTGAACACTCCTCCTGGGTCTTTCTCATTTGCTCACTCAACCGAGTGCACTGAGATTATATTTTGACTTCAGACACTGCTAAAAATCCCATCTGTTCAGCTGTATCCCAGCTCTCTCCCAGTCTAGTGTCACTAACTCATTCTACCTAATACAGAAAGAACATTTGTGAAGGGCAAGCCACTTAGCTCCTTAACCTTGAATTACCTTCTGTTTCTCCTTTCCCCCTTTTCACTTTACAAAAAAATATTTAAGCTTGTTTCCTGCCTTTCCTGTAACTACTCTAGTCCAGATACAGATGTGCTGTATCCAGGACTGTTTGTAAGCTTCTGAGCCCCCCAAGCCTTTTTGTGTCAACGGGAAGCCCTCTAGCATATCAGTGGGAGTAGTAAGTACTAGGTAACCTATCTACCACAAGAGGATTGGTTTCTGGCCCAGAAATTGTAGTTTTTAGTGTTTGTGCAGTCTTTCCATCTCTTTCAACTTTCTGGTTTAAAAGCCCGCATTTGCGCTTGTTTCCTGCCTTTCCTGTAACTAGTCTAGTCCAGATATAGCTTTGCTGTATCCAGGACTGTTTGTAAGCTTCTGTGCAGTACCAAAGTCTGCTCTTCAACCTTTCCCTTAGATCTGCTAGTTCTCTCCTCTAGTGCACTTTTACTAGCTTATTAGTCTAGCACTTTACCAGACTTCTTGTAGCAATTAATGTATCAGATAAAAGTGCTACCAGCACTAAACCTTCTACAAGGAAACCGCTCCAGTATTTATTATTAATGTGCACCCCTCCAGGCATATTTAAAGGTCAGTCCCCTGTGCTTTCTCCTATTAACCTGGTGAACCTGGGCATCCGGAGGCAATGTAGCAACTGCCTCATGTACACAGACAACCCTCTCCTCTTACCTCCCAGCACTCAGACTTGCGAGAGATGCACTTATATATCCAGATTGGAAGCCACTCTCTCTAGCCAAGACCGGAATAGTTGGTCAAGAGGAGAAGGTCAACCCTTGTACCACACCACATAGAACACACAGGCCTCCAGAACACACACCAACACTGCCTTCACAAAAAAACACAAACCACACACCCACCTTTGTGGAGGCTCTCAATAAAAATCTATCTAAACAGTAGAGACCTCCAAGGCAGAAATGTGCTCGACCACCACAATACAACACTAATCACGAGACACATGACTCTCCTAAACAGTATGCCACTCAACCAAAGCCCCTAAGGCAAAACAGTATGCCCAACACGCTACCCATAGGTGACTAGATAGTGAGGCACACTGATGTCCCACTCATTAGGTTGAATAAGGAGAAAGTAACAGCCAGCTGCCTGTAAGGTGCAAGGCTCTGCCACAAAAAGCATGAACTCTGGTGTCTCAATGACAGGTACAAATATGACTGTCACTATACGTGTGGGTGTGAATGACTTGAGAAGTACCTCCCTGGACTACATGAAAAGAGACATGGAGGAGCTCTCAGATTATGTAGCCTAGGTGGGTATGAGCCTAGCCCTGAGCAGCATCCTACCATCACCCAGAATGATACCACAGTACAAGCAGAAGCAGATGCATTATCTGTCTGCCTGGGAAAATATGATTGACAGACCTCGATGCTTTGTCAGAGATGGCCTGCATCTGTCATCCCTGGGCTTCCGGATACTGGCCAAGCCTCATGCCACTCCTATAGTGCCTTTTTAGGGGGTATTCAAAAGACCAAATTACCACCATAACAGCTACAAATAAATGCAATCTGAGGGTCATGCTGCTCAACGCTAGAATTCTAAATTTCAAAAAGCACTCACTCAAAGCACTCCTTAAAATGGAGAACATCGACATTTGTGCTGTAACAGAGACCCAGTTCAAGGTAGCAAAAAGCACTCCTGCACTACCAGCCTATAACTCATTCCACACCTTTTGGCCCCAGAACTTGAACCGAAGCTCCAAAGGCAGTGGTGTTTCCATATTCATAATGGATGCATACACCTCCAGACTGGTAACCCAACATAATGCATCAGAGATCCTTCAGGTTCAGCTAACACTGGATAAGACAGCAATTCAGGTTGTAGCCTGCTATAGGTCCCCAACCATGTCCCAAGACTCACACTTCACATTCCTAAGCACCCTGGAGAATATTAGGGTCCAACCTAACACTCTCATACTGGGCGACTTCAACTATTCCTCCATTAACTGGGAAAACTTCCCATGTATCAATACACTTGGCCAACATTTCCTGGAATTCATTAATTCCAATGCCCTAGACCAGCTCGTTCTTACCCCCATTAGAGGTAGCAACTGCCTTGATCTGGTCATTACTAACATGGGTGACTGCTGCTCTACACCAATAGTCAACTCCTCTTTGGTTAGATCCGACCACAAACTAATCACTTTGGAAATCCACGTCCCTTGAGCCCCCCCCCCCTCCCACACACACACACAAAGGTAACCACCATGAAAAACTTCTCCAAAGCCAACTTTGGGCTCCTAAAAACAAAGTTGGCTAACTTCACGCCACCCATGATAATGGAGAATAGTTGCATGACTGATGAATCATACACCAATGCACTGTATGAACACTTTCGCAAATGCATGGATCTCGCCATACCCAATAGAACCAAGACGGTCTCCCCCAAAAAATAGGAAGCCAATCTGTTGGTCCCCTGCCATAAATAACCTCTACAACAGAAGGAGGGAACTGATGCGGAATAAGGTGAAGTCCCAAGATTGGAAAAACTCCCTTATCAGCCTGAACAAAAAGTTGAGATCCCTCATCAAATCCTCTAAAGCTAGCTATGAAAACAGAATTGCAGCAGATAGTAAAGACAACCACAAGGCCTTCTATAGTTATGTAAAGAATCTCCAGGGCAATACCCAGATTTGCTCTGAGCTATTGCACAGTGGTACATCCTATACCGAGTAAACAGATATTGCCAATATACTGGCCAACAGATTCATTGCCAGCTTTACCCCTCTCTCCCGTTCCAAAGGACGTATCACATTAACAGTAGATTGCCAGGCACACAGCATTACTGCTGCATAGGTTAAAACAGCACTGTCCAAGGCCAAGAATACAGCTTCTATGGGACCTGACAATATCCCTGGCCGTGTTCTACATGAACTACAGAGTGAATTGGCACCTCACCTGTGTGCCCTGTTCAATCACAGCCTCACCTCAGGCTTTGTCCCTACCAAATGGCGCACTGCAACAGCCATCCCTCTCCAAAAAGGAGGAGTGACTACAGACCCTGGGAACTATTGCCCCATTAGTCTAACGAGTCTGATATGCAAAGCTATGGAACTCATCAAGGACCTAATAAACAAGGATATAGGGAATCTCCAAAGTCTGGATCCCACACAGTTTGGTTTTGTGAAGGGTACATCATGCCTGCTCAACTTGGTCGACTTCTTTCAGTCAATCACCAGAGCTGTGGATGTAGGCTGTGTGAACCACCTTGCCTTCATCCACAGCTCTCCAGAACTGTGGATGAAGGCAAGGTGCTTCATACAGCCTACCTTGATCTGGCCAAGGCCTTTGATACTATTCCCCACTCAGGAATCATATAAATACTCAGTAAGCTAGGATTCAACCCATATATCACTATGTGGGTTGCAAACTGGCTCAAAGATAGAACCCACAGTGCGAAAGTAGCTGACTCCAAGTCAGACTGCCGACCAGTCATGAGTGGAGTCCCACATAGTTCAGTCCTGGGTCCTCTCCTGTTTGGTATATACTTCTCTGAAGTTCAGGCCAACATGAAGGGACTCTGGCTGACAAAATTCGCAGACGATTGCAAGTTGGGAGCTATTATTAACTCCCCAAGTGATGCTGACATCCTACAGAAAGGCATCACTGAGATTAACGAATGGTGTCAGAACTATGGTCTTAAAGCTCAATGCCAAAAAAATGTGTCATCATTCCCTTTGGGAAAAACCCAGTTCCCATGAATTACCACATCGATGGTAGTCCAATGAACACAGAAGGTGTTTTAAGAGATCTGGGAACACAGGTTGACAACAACCTCTCTTTTGACCACTACATTGCCACTGTGGTCAGAAAGTCCTTCTGTGTGGCACATCTCATTACTAAGGGTTTTGCATCCAGGAAGAAAGAGGTCATGGTCTCCCTCTACTCTTCTCACATTAGGCCAATCATCGAATACAACGCCCCATTTGGCATGTACCTCACTAGACACCTGCAACAACTGGAGAGGCAGCAAAAGTACCTCACAACGAGGATCCTAGGCCTTAAACACTTGCCCTATATGGACAGACTCAAAGAACTCCAACTATTCTCTGTCTCATATCGCCTGCTTAGAGGCAATCTCTGCTTGACTTACAAAGCCATGTCTGACCCAGCTCTATCAGAAATGCTACATCTAAAGAAATCCCAATCCTTGTGCACCACACGCTCCAGAGACCTCAACCTCATTACCAGAATCAACAGAATGTGCTGAAGGGACAGGTTTATAACCCAGAGACTGCCCGTGCTATGGAACAGACTTCCCATACATGTCAAACAGAGCACCTCACTGGCCTCCAAGAGAAATCTTGATGAGTGGATGGGAAATAGAAAATTCACCCCAGGGATCACTCCAGTGTCTCTACTTGACAGAGGCACTGGGAACTAAGGTCAGGTGGCACGATGCCAGGGTAATCCTAAGGGCTAGGCTTGTAAAGGCTCCAGGGTCATTAGCCTAGTACACACCTATGAACCTAAATAGTAGACTCGTAACAAGCAGTGTACCCCAGGGATCAGTCTTGCGGCCTCTGTTGTTCCGGATATACTTCTCGGAGGTGAAGGCCAAATCTAGTAGGCTATGGCTGACCAAGTTTGCAGATGACTGCAAGCTGGGTGCTGTCATCAATTCCCCTAGTGATGTGGACACCCTCCAAAAGGGTCTCACCCAAACAAATGACTGATGCTACAAACATGGCCTCAAACTGAATGCCAAAAAATGCATCATCATCCCTTTTGGGGAGAGTGACATCCCCACAAATTATCACAATGATAATAAGTTCCTAAGCATGCAATCAGTCATGAGGGACTTGGGCAGCCAGGTTGATAGCAACCTAGCTTTTGACCACCATATTGCCTCCATTGTAAGGAAAGCCTTCTACATGGCCCACCTCATTAGTAAGGGTATCTCATCTGGGGATAAGGTGGTTATAACATCCCTTCCCTGTATTCTTCCCTTATAAGACCCATTATTGAATACAATGCCCCTTTCAGCATGTACCTCACAAAGCACATTCATCAGCTGGAGAGACCACAGAGGTTCCTCACCCAGAAAATCCAGGGCCTCAAACATCTACCCTACACAGATAAGCTAAACGTCCTGTCCCTATACTCAGTCTCCAAGAGAGTCCTCAGAGGTGACCTCTGGCAACAAAGCAATCTCAGACCCCATCCTGATGGGACTGCTGCATATCCACAAGTCAAGCTCCACTCGAGTAACCTACACATGTGACCTCAACCTGGTCTGTGACATCAATAGGACTTGTTGGAGAGACAGATTTGTGTCCCAGAGACTCCCCCTCTTGTGGAATAGACTCCCTCTCCATGTAAAGCAGAGCACCTCATTAACCCTTTTTAAATGCAACCTGGATAACTGGATGGGGAACAGAAAATACACTGCTGGGATTCCACCTATGTTCCTGCTGGAAAGTGGCATAGGGTGCTGACTTATTGGAACATGGGCTAAATTCTTGGCTAGACTTGTAAGGGTCTCATGGCTATTAGCCTAGTAACTTCCTACGATCCTGTGATTCCTATGATCCTGATGATCCCTAAGTAGTTTGAGCTGATACTAACTAGGCAAAGCCATTGGATCTAACCTTGGGTGTGGAAATGCAGCCTGATCCAAAGATCTCAGATCCAAAGAGGTAAAGGAAGGAAACCAGATAGACAGAGCCAAATGTCCTGAGACTGGACCTGGACCCAACAGGATAACACCCAATTGCATCTGTGTCTGCAAAAAGGGCATCATCAGTTGCTCCAAGCCAGCAGCGTCAATGCTGCCCACTAACTTCAATGACCAAATAGATGAAACTACTAACAGGGGCTTGGAGGGCCATTTAGAAGAGCATGAATCTGTCTATCGGATCCAAGATGGAGAGGCTTGGAACTGGGGTGGGGAAGCAGAAAACTCTGGTGACAGCTCTGATGGGGTGGAAGGCAAGAAAGGGGAATCTGTTCTATCAGGAGAAGCCCCTTTAAGTAGAAAGGGACTTGAAAGGCTTGAAGCTGGAGAAGGAGCCTTGCCTATTACTGGCACCGATGGAGATTGGCTCCAACCCCCTCACTCTTGGCACCAGGGCAGCTGGGGGACCCGAAAGTCAAGGGATGCTTGGGTCCAGCAAGCCTGAGGATTGAAAGACTAGGGGCAGAAGAACAACAGCACCTCTTCTAATCTCATTGAGAAGACTTAGAGTCACAATGA
The DNA here is from genome assembly GCF_019279795.1 of Protopterus annectens. Lineage (NCBI taxonomy): Eukaryota > Metazoa > Chordata > Ceratodontiformes > Protopteridae > Protopterus > Protopterus annectens. Next base: position 1,080,776,470 of record NC_056748.1, read on the forward strand.
TGGTGCTCCTCAGATCAGACCTTCGTAACAGAGGGAAAAGCAGCAGAAGGAGGAGGGCTGGAGGGAAGCCCTGAGAACCAACTTGGCCCAATGTTCGTTAATCACCCTGGACCTGAAACCTTCACAGACAGAACAAGTGGAGTTTAGGTATGATGCTCCCAGGCAGTAAACATATCTATCATGTACATCCTGCAAGGCAATATGAGCTGACAGGCAACACACTTCTTATACCCCTTGTTCATAATCGAACAAGCTGAAAAGCCACACACAAAAATTATTGATACTATAACAAACTGTTGTAACAACAAAAGAAACAAACAGCACTCTAGCTATAGAAAAAGGCAGAAAGTACCAATACTAAAAAGACACTACCCCATCGAAAGGCAAGAAGACCTATTTATTAAAAAAAACCTCTGTTTGTAAACGTACCTATCTACCTAATGCACACAATCCTAACTAGACTAACATTAGAAAACAGGGTAAGGGAATCAAAAATCTAGCACAAGAAGCCTACAAGAGCTTACCAGAAAGGATACACCAAGTGAAGCTGCTGACAGGAATGGAAGCAAACTAGGTCTAAGGATTAGGGTGAGCAGCAGAGAGGTGTGGGTAAGGGAAGCGGAGCCTGGTGAGTTTGACTCGCAGGTTGAAGCCAGATGAAGCAGACAACACTGGATCATCAATTTTTTTAAAATAAATTCAAATTTTCAGAAACTCAAATATATGGTCCTGACCATATCAATTGAGTTTCTGAAACCTGATAATATAACAAACTCATACACATAAATTTTATTATATATATATTTTAATAAACTTAAAACAGAAAGAAAATAATAAATCTAACAATAAAATGAGAGTAAGGAGGTCCCTAAATGGGGCTTATCTGAGTATTAAGCCACAAAAATTAGCACAAGATCCTATTAAAATTATAGGACTTGTTTCTTTGGATAGCACAAAAAGACTTAATACTTACTTCCTGTAACAACAGAAGGCTACCCTCTCGGGATATGCTCAGCCAATCACCTGGCACAGTAAGAGAGAGGGACTGGAGTCTGAGCTTTTGAAAGTTGGCCAGTACTGGGTTACTTTGTTAGATAACCCAAAATGCCACTGAGGCAGTGGGAATGAGGAACATCATTATTACATCATGTTTTACCGACTACAGTCAAAACCTTAGAACGGTCTCTCAAGACCTTATTTGGAGATATCATGCAGCTTTTAGCATACAGAAATAAATTATACCTTTCTAATGATGCTACTTCACTGAAGGAATAGATTCTGTATAATAAACTGAATTTTCATAGATTACATTGCTGAAGCATTGTACAAAAATGAGAATGCAATGAAGCAAATCAGAAACATCAGTTTTCATATAAGACCACAACTCTTGTGAGACTGAACACTATAATTGTATCCTTGTGTTTTGCTTTGGAATACTCTATCCACTTAACACTAGTGTTTTTCTTTTGATAGTTTTGTGTGACTTTAGAATCTATAGTGTCTCTTTGATATAATTTGCATTATTAATTCAAACTACTGTTGTATCTAGGTTTATTTTACATCAGGTTTTTCCCTTTTGGAATACAGAATTTAAAATCCTAGATACGCAATATGTTATAAAGCTTTGTAATGTACCAATGTCTATTGTAAATATCATTGTCTTGTCCTATTTTGTTGTTGTTTCTGGAGCTTTTCTCCCAGGGCCTCCACTGAAAATGGAGATAGATCCAGCTGGACTAGCCCGGTCAACAAATGTAAAATAAATAAAGAAACATAAATCAAGCAGTTTCAATGAAAATCAAATAAGTTAAGAATATTAAAAATTAAATTCACAATAATTAAAAAAACAGTAAAATTATAACGTCCTTGTTAACAGTATTCCAATGCTAAAGATATGCAAAAACATGCTAGAACTGTGGTTAGCTATAACATCTTTATATTAAATATTTTTTAATTAAATATTTTCAGAACTTTTCATGGACTAAAGTAATACTTTTAAATGGATGGGATGCACATTTGGAAGAAATAACAGATAAGGACAAACATGACCATATTAATATGAAAAAGTTTAACTAAAGCAAATGCTTAATAGGTAGTGTGAAAAACAAACCATGAATTTGCTTTGAGTAATGAGTCATGAAGAGTGATAATCATCAGCTGAAGGTGGGATTTTGACACAAAGCAAAAGCTTCAACAAATCTTACTTTGGATTTCACAGATGAGCAGTGCAAACATCTGAGCAGCTTGCTATATGAAACCCCATTATAATTACAGACGCAGCAGGTGCTACATGAAACACCGTTATAATTACAGATGCAGCAGGTGCTACATGAAACTCCGTTATAATTACAGATGCAGCAGGTGCTACATGAAACACCGTTATAATTACAGATGCAGCAGGTGCTACATGAAACACCATTATAATTACAGATGCAGCAGGTGCTACATGAAACACCGTTATAATTACAGACGCAGCAGGTGCTACATGAAACACCGTTATAATTACAGACGCAGCAGGTGCTACATGAAACACTTATAATTACAGATGTAGCAGGTGCTACATGAAACACCGTTATAATTACAGACGCAGCAGGTGCTACATGAAACACCGTTATAATTACAGACGCAGCAGGTGCTACATGAAACACCATTATAATTACAGATGCAGCAGGTGCTATATGAAACCCCATTATAATTACAGACGCAGCAGGTGCTACATGAAACACCGTTATAATTACAGATGCAGCAGGTGCTACATGAAACACTGTTATAATTACAGACGCAGCAGGTGCTACATGAAACACCATTATAATTACAGATGCAGCAGGTGCTACATGAAACACCGTTATAAGTACAGATGCAGCAGGTGCTACATGAAACAACGTTATAAGTACAGATGCAGCAGGTGCTACATGAAACACCGTTATAATTACAGACGCAGCAGGTGCTACATGAAACACCATTATAATTACAGATGCAGCAGGTGCTACATGAAACACCGTTATAATTACAGACGCAGCAGGTGCTACATGAAACACCGTTATAATTACAGACGCAGCAGGTGCTACATGAAACACCGTTATAATTACAGACGCAGCAGGTGCTACATGAAACACCGTTATAATTACAGACGCAGCAGGTGCTACATGAAACACCGTTATAATTACAGATGCAGCAGGTGCTACATGAAACACCGTTATAATTACAGATGCAGCAGGTGCTACATGAAACACCATTATAATTACAGATGCAGCAGGTGCTACATGAAACTCCGTTATAATTACAGATGCAGCAGGTGCTACATGAAACACCGTTATAATTACAGATGCAGCAGGTGCTACATGAAACACCGTTATAATTACAGACGCAGCAGGTGCTACATGAAACACTTATAATTACAGATGCAGCGGGTGCTACATGAAACACCATTATAATTACAGATGCAGCAGGTGCTACATGAAACACCGTTATAATTACAGATGCAGCAGGTGCTACATGAAACACCGTTATAATTACAGATGCAGCAGGTGCTATATGAAACTCCATTATAATTACAGACGCAGCAGGTGCTACATGAAACACCGTTATAATTACAGACGCAGCAGGTGCTACATGAAACACCATTATAATTACAGACGCAGCAGGTGCTACATGAAACACCGTTATAATTACAGATGCAGCAGGTGCTACATGAAACACCGTTATAATTACAGATGCAGCAGGTGCTACATGAAACACCATTATAATTACAGATGCAGCAGGTGCTACATGAAACCCCATTATAATTACAGATGCAGCAGGTGCTACATGAAACACCGTTATAATTACAGATGCAGCAGGTGCTATATGAAACTCCATTATAATTACAGATGCAGCAGGTGCTACATGAAACACCGTTATTACCGATGCAGCAGGTGCTACATGAAACACCATTATAATTACAGGCGCAGCAGGTGCTACATGAAACACCGTTATAATTACAGATGCAGCAGGTGCTACATGAAACACCGTTATAATTACAGATGCAGCAGGTGCTACATGAAACACCGTTATAATTACAGACGCAGCAGGTGCTACATGAAACACCGTTATAATTACAGATGCAGCAGGTGCTACATGAAACACCGTTATAATTACAGATGCAGCAGGTGCTACATGAAACACCATTATAATTACAGATGCAGCAGGTGCTACATGAAACCCCATTATAATTACAGATGCAGCAGGTGCTACATGAAACACCATTATAATTACAGACGCAGCAGGTGCTATATGAAACACCATTATAATTACAGACGCAGCAGGTGCTACATGAAACACAGTTATTACCGATGCAGCAGGTGCTAGATGAAACACCATTATAATTACAGATGCAGCAGGTGCTACATGAAACACCGTTATAATTACAGATGCAGCAGGTGCTACATGAAACACCGTTATAATTACAGATGCAGCAGGTGCTACATGAAACACCGTTATAATTACAGACGCAGCAGGTGCTACATGAAACACCGTTATAATTACAGATGCAGCAGGTGCTACATGAAACACCGTTATAATTACGGATGCAGCAGGTGCTACATGAAACACCGTTATTACAGACGCAGCAGGTGCTACATGAAACACCGTTATTACAGACGCAGCAGGTGCTACATGAAACACCATTATAATTACAGACGCAGCAGGTGCTACATGAAACAGTTATAATTACAGACGCAGCAGGTGCTACATGAAACACCATTATAATTACAGATGCAGCAGGTGCTACATGAAACACCATTATAATTACAGACGCAGCAGGTGCTACATGAAACACTTATAATTACAGATGCAGCAGGTTCTACATGAAACACCGTTACAATTACAGATGCAGCAGGTGCTACATGAAACACCGTTATAATTACAGACGCAGCAGGTGCTACATGAAACACCGTTATAATTACAGACGCAGCAGGTGCTACATGAAACACCGTTATAATTGCAGATGCAGCAGGTGCTACATGAAACACCGTTATAATTACAGACGCAGCAGGTGCTACATGAAACACCGTTATAATTACAGACGCAGCAGGAGCTACATGAAACACAGTTATAATTACAGACGCAGCAGGTGCTACATGAAACACCATTATAATTACAGACGCAGCAGGTGCTACATGAAACACCATTATAATTACAGACGCAGCAGGTGCTACATGAAACACCATTATAATTACAGATGCAGCAGGTGCTACATGAAACACTTATAATTACAGATGCAGCAGGTGCTACATGAAACACCATTATAATTACCGATGCAGCAGGTGCTACATGAAACACCGTTACAATTACAGATGCAGCAGGTGCTACCTGAAACACCGTTATAATTACAGATGCAGCAGGTGCTACATGAAACACCGTTATAATTACAGACGCAGCAGGTGCTACATGAAACACCGTTATAATTACAGATGCAGCAGGTGCTACATGAAACACCGTTATAATTACAGATGCAGCAGGTGCTACATGAAACACCATTATAATTACAGATGCAGCAGGTGCCACATGAAACACCGTTATAATTACAGACGCAGCAGGTGCTACATGAAACACCGTTATAATTACAGACGCAGCAGGTGCTACATGAAACACCGTTATAATTACAGACGCAGCAGGTGCTACATGAAACACCGTTATAATTACAGACGCAGCAGGTGCTACATGAAACACCGTTATAATTACAGACGCAGCAGGTGCTACATGAAACACCGTTATAATTACAGATGCAGCAGGTGCTACATGAAACACCGTTATAATTACAGACGCAGCAGGTGCTACATGAAACACCGTTATAATTACAGATGCAGCAGGTGCTACATGAAACACCGTTATAATTACAGATGCAGCAGGTGCTACATGAAACACCATTATAATTACAGATGCAGCAGGTGCTACATGAAACACCGTTATAATTACAGATGCAGCAGGTGCTACATGAAACACCGTTATAATTACAGATGCAGCAGGTGCTACATGAAACACCATTATAATTACAGATGCAGCAGGTGCTACATGAAACACCGTTATAATTACAGATGCAGCAGGTGCTACATGAAACACCGTTATAATTACAGATGCAGCAGGTGCTACATGAAACACCGTTATAATTACAGATGCAGCAGGTGCTACATGAAACACCATTATAATTACAGACGCAGCAGGTGCTACATGAAACACCGTTATAATTACAGATGCAGCAGGTGCTACATGAAACACCGTTATAATTACAGATGCAGCAGCTGCTACATGAAACACCGTTATAATTACAGACGCAGCAGGTGCTACATGAAACACCGTTATAATTACAGATGCAGCAGGTGCTACATGAAACACCGTTATAATTACAGATGCAGCAGGTGCTACATGAAACACCGTTATAATTACAGATGCAGCAGGTGCTACATGAAACACCGTTATAATTACAGACGCAGCAGGTGCTACATGAAACACCGTTATAATTACAGATGCAGCAGGTGCTACATGAAACACCATTATAATTACAGACGCAGCAGGTGCTACATGAAACACCATTATAATTACAGATGCAGCAGGTGCTACATGAAACACCGTTATAATTACAGATGCAGCAGGTGCTACATGAAACACCGTTATAATTACAGATGCAGCAGGTGCTACATGAAACACCATTATAATTACAGATGCAGCAGGTGCTACATGAAACACCGTTATAATTACAGATGCAGCAGGTGCTACATGAAACACCATTATAATTACAGATGCAGCAGGTGCTACATGAAACACCGTTATAATTACAGATGCAGCAGGTGCTACATGAAACACCGTTATAATTACAGATGCAGCAGGTGCTACATGAAACACCATTATAATTACAGATGCAGCAGGTGCTACATGAAACACCGTTATAATTACAGATGCAGCAGGTGCTACATGAAACACCGTTATAATTACAGATGCAGCAGGTGCTACATGAAACACCGTTATAATTACAGATGCAGCAGGTGCTACATGAAACACCGTTATAATTACAGATGCAGCAGGTGCTACATGAAACACCGTTATAATTACAGATGCAGCAGGTGCTACATGAAACACCGTTATAATTACAGATGCAGCAGGTGCTACATGAAACACCGTTATAATTACAGATGCAGCAGGTGCTACATGAAACACCGTTATAATTACAGATGCAGCAGGTGCTACATGAAACACCGTTATAATTACAGATGCAGCAGGTGCTACATGAAACACCGTTATAATTACAGATGCAGCAGGTGCTACATGAAACACCGTTATAATTACAGATGCAGCAGGTGCTACATGAAACACCATTATAATTACAGATGCAGCAGGTGCTACATGAAACACCGTTATAATTACAGATGCAGCAGGTGCTACATGAAACACCGTTATAATTACAGATGCAGCAGGTGCTACATGAAACACCGTTATAATTACAGATGCAGCAGGTGCTACATGAAACACTGTTATAATTACAGATGCAGCAGGTGCTACATGAAACACCGTTATAATTACAGATGCAGCAGGTGCTACATGAAACACCGTTATAATTACAGATGCAGCAGGTGCTACATGAAACACCGTTATAATTACAGATGCAGCAGGTGCTACATGAAACACCGTTATAATTACAGATGCAGCAGGTGCTACATGAAACACCGTTATAATTACAGATGCAGCAGGTGCTACATGAAACACCGTTATAATTACAGATGCAGCAGGTGCTACATGAAACACCGTTATAATTACAGATGCAGCAGGTGCTACATGAAACACCGTTATAATTACAGATGCAGCAGGTGCTACATGAAACACCGTTATAATTACAGATGCAGCAGGTGCTACATGAAACACCGTTATAATTACAGATGCAGCAGGTGCTACATGAAACACCATTATAATTACAGATGCAGCAGGTGCTACATGAAACACCGTTATAATTACAGATGCAGCAGGTGCTACATGAAACACCATTATAATTACAGATGCAGCAGGTGCTACATGAAACACCGTTATAATTACAGATGCAGCAGGTGCTACATGAAACACCGTTATAATTACAGATGCAGCAGGTGCTACATGAAACACCGTTATAATTACAGATGCAGCAGGTGCTACATGAAACACCGTTATAATTACAGATGCAGCAGGTGCTACATGAAACACCGTTATAATTACAGATGCAGCAGGTGCTACATGAAACACCGTTATAATTACAGATGCAGCAGGTGCTACATGAAACACCGTTATAATTACAGATGCAGCAGGTGCTACATGAAACACCGTTATAATTACAGATGCAGCAGGTGCTACATGAAACACCGTTATAATTACAGATGCAGCAGGTGCTACATGAAACACCGTTATAATTACAGATGCAGCAGGTGCTACATGAAACACCGTTATAATTACAGATGCAGCAGGTGCTACATGAAACACCGTTATAATTACAGATGCAGCAGGTGCTACATGAAACACCGTTATAATTACAGATGCAGCAGGTGCTACATGAAACACCGTTATAATTACAGATGCAGCAGGTGCTACATGAAACACCGTTATAATTACAGATGCAGCAGGTGCTACATGAAACACCGTTATAATTACAGATGCAGCAGGTGCTACATGAAACACCGTTATAATTACAGATGCAGCAGGTGCTACATGAAACACCGTTATAATTACAGATGCAGCAGGTGCTACATGAAACACCGTTATAATTACAGATGCAGCAGGTGCTACATGAAACACCGTTATAATTACAGATGCAGCAGGTGCTACATGAAACACCGTTATAATTACAGATGCAGCAGGTGCTACATGAAACACCGTTATAATTACAGATGCAGCAGGTGCTACATGAAACACCGTTATAATTACAGATGCAGCAGGTGCTACATGAAACACCGTTATAATTACAGATGCAGCAGGTGCTACATGAAACACCGTTATAATTACAGATGCAGCAGGTGCTACATGAAACACCGTTATAATTACAGATGCAGCAGGTGCTACATGAAACACCGTTATAATTACAGATGCAGCAGGTGCTACATGAAACACCGTTATAATTACAGATGCAGCAGGTGCTACATGAAACACCGTTATAATTACAGATGCAGCAGGTGCTACATGAAACACCGTTATAATTACAGATGCAGCAGGTGCTACATGAAACACCGTTATAATTACAGATGCAGCAGGTGCTACATGAAACACCGTTATAATTACAGATGCAGCAGGTGCTACATGAAACACCGTTATAATTACAGATGCAGCAGGTGCTACATGAAACACCGTTATAATTACAGATGCAGCAGGTGCTACATGAAACACCGTTATAATTACAGATGCAGCAGGTGCTACATGAAACACCGTTATAATTACAGATGCAGCAGGTGCTACATGAAACACCGTTATAATTACAGATGCAGCAGGTGCTACATGAAACACCGTTATAATTACAGATGCAGCAGGTGCTACATGAAACACCGTTATAATTACAGATGCAGCAGGTGCTACATGAAACACCGTTATAATTACAGATGCAGCAGGTGCTACATGAAACACCGTTATAATTACAGATGCAGCAGGTGCTACATGAAACACCGTTATAATTACAGATGCAGCAGGTGCTACATGAAACACCGTTATAATTACAGATGCAGCAGGTGCTACATGAAACACCGTTATAATTACAGATGCAGCAGGTGCTACATGAAACACCGTTATAATTACAGATGCAGCAGGTGCTACATGAAACACCGTTATAATTACAGATGCAGCAGGTGCTACATGAAACACCGTTATAATTACAGATGCAGCAGGTGCTACATGAAACACCGTTATAATTACAGATGCAGCAGGTGCTACATGAAACACCGTTATAATTACAGATGCAGCAGGTGCTACATGAAACACCGTTATAATTACAGATGCAGCAGGTGCTACATGAAACACCGTTATAATTACAGATGCAGCAGGTGCTACATGAAACACCGTTATAATTACAGATGCAGCAGGTGCTACATGAAACACCGTTATAATTACAGATGCAGCAGGTGCTACATGAAACACTTATAATTACAGATGCAGCAGGTGCTACATGAAACACCGTTATAATTACAGATGCAGCAGGTGCAACATGAAACACCGTTATAATTACAGATGCAGCAGGTGCTACATGAAACACCGTTATAATTACAGATGCAGCAGGTGCTACATGAAACACCGTTATAATTACAGATGCAGCAGGTGCTACATGAAACACCGTTATAATTACAGATGCAGCAGGTGCTACATGAAACACCGTTATAATTACAGATGCAGCAGGTGCTACATGAAACACCGTTATAATTACAGATGCAGCAGGTGCTACATGAAACACCGTTATAATTACAGATGCAGCAGGTGCTACATGAAACACCGTTATAATTACAGATGCAGCAGGTGCTACATGAAACACCGTTATAATTACAGATGCAGCAGGTGCTACATGAAACACCGTTATAATTACAGATGCAGCAGGTGCTACATGAAACACCGTTATAATTACAGATGCAGCAGGTGCTACATGAAACACCGTTATAATTACAGATGCAGCAGGTGCTACATGAAACACCGTTATAATTACAGATGCAGCAGGTGCTACATGAAACACCGTTATAATTACAGATGCAGCAGGTGCTACATGAAACACCGTTATAATTACAGATGCAGCAGGTGCTACATGAAACACCGTTATAATTACAGATGCAGCAGGTGCTACATGAAACACCGTTATAATTACAGATGCAGCAGGTGCTACATGAAACACCGTTATAATTACAGATGCAGCAGGTGCTACATGAAACACCGTTATAATTACAGATGCAGCAGGTGCTACATGAAACACCGTTATAATTACAGATGCAGCAGGTGCTACATGAAACACCGTTATAATTACAGATGCAGCAGGTGCTACATGAAACACCGTTATAATTACAGATGCAGCAGGTGCTACATGAAACACCGTTATAATTACAGATGCAGCAGGTGCTACATGAAACACCGTTATAATTACAGATGCAGCAGGTGCTACATGAAACACCGTTATAATTACAGATGCAGCAGGTGCTACATGAAACACCGTTATAATTACAGATGCAGCAGGTGCTACATGAAACACCGTTATAATTACAGATGCAGCAGGTGCTACATGAAACACCGTTATAATTACAGATGCAGCAGGTGCTACATGAAACACCGTTATAATTACAGATGCAGCAGGTGCTACATGAAACACCGTTATAATTACAGATGCAGCAGGTGCTACATGAAACACCGTTATAATTACAGATGCAGCAGGTGCTACATGAAACACCGTTATAATTACAGATGCAGCAGGTGCTACATGAAACACCGTTATAATTACAGATGCAGCAGGTGCTACATGAAACACCGTTATAATTACAGATGCAGCAGGTGCTACATGAAACACCGTTATAATTACAGATGCAGCAGGTGCTACATGAAACACCGTTATAATTACAGATGCAGCAGGTGCTACATGAAACACCGTTATAATTACAGATGCAGCAGGTGCTACATGAAACACCGTTATAATTACAGATGCAGCAGGTGCTACATGAAACACCGTTATAATTACAGATGCAGCAGGTGCTACATGAAACACCGTTATAATTACAGATGCAGCAGGTGCTACATGAAACACCGTTATAATTACAGATGCAGCAGGTGCTACATGAAACACCGTTATAATTACAGATGCAGCAGGTGCTACATGAAACACCGTTATAATTACAGATGCAGCAGGTGCTACATGAAACACCGTTATAATTACAGATGCAGCAGGTGCTACATGAAACACCGTTATAATTACAGATGCAGCAGGTGCTACATGAAACACCGTTATAATTACAGATGCAGCAGGTGCTACATGAAACACCGTTATAATTACAGATGCAGCAGGTGCTACATGAAACACCGTTATAATTACAGATGCAGCAGGTGCTACATGAAACACCGTTATAATTACAGATGCAGCAGGTGCTACATGAAACACCGTTATAATTACAGATGCAGCAGGTGCTACATGAAACACCGTTATAATTACAGATGCAGCAGGTGCTACATGAAACACCGTTATAATTACAGATGCAGCAGGTGCTACATGAAACACCGTTATAATTACAGATGCAGCAGGTGCTACATGAAACACCGTTATAATTACAGATGCAGCAGGTGCTACATGAAACACCGTTATAATTACAGATGCAGCAGGTGCTACATGAAACACCGTTATAATTACAGATGCAGCAGGTGCTACATGAAACACCGTTATAATTACAGATGCAGCAGGTGCTACATGAAACACCGTTATAATTACAGATGCAGCAGGTGCTACATGAAACACCGTTATAATTACAGATGCAGCAGGTGCTACATGAAACACCGTTATAATTACAGATGCAGCAGGTGCTACATGAAACACCGTTATAATTACAGATGCAGCAGGTGCTACATGAAACACCGTTATAATTACAGATGCAGCAGGTGCTACATGAAACACCGTTATAATTACAGATGCAGCAGGTGCTACATGAAACACCGTTATAATTACAGATGCAGCAGGTGCTACATGAAACACCGTTATAATTACAGATGCAGCAGGTGCTACATGAAACACCGTTATAATTACAGATGCAGCAGGTGCTACATGAAACACCGTTATAATTACAGATGCAGCAGGTGCTACATGAAACACCGTTATAATTACAGATGCAGCAGGTGCTACATGAAACACCGTTATAATTACAGATGCAGCAGGTGCTACATGAAACACCGTTATAATTACAGATGCAGCAGGTGCTACATGAAACACCGTTATAATTACAGATGCAGCAGGTGCTACATGAAACACCGTTATAATTACAGATGCAGCAGGTGCTACATGAAACACCGTTATAATTACAGATGCAGCAGGTGCTACATGAAACACCGTTATAATTACAGATGCAGCAGGTGCTACATGAAACACCGTTATAATTACAGATGCAGCAGGTGCTACATGAAACACCGTTATAATTACAGATGCAGCAGGTGCTACATGAAACACCGTTATAATTACAGATGCAGCAGGTGCTACATGAAACACCGTTATAATTACAGATGCAGCAGGTGCTACATGAAACACCGTTATAATTACAGATGCAGCAGGTGCTACATGAAACACCGTTATAATTACAGATGCAGCAGGTGCTACATGAAACACCGTTATAATTACAGATGCAGCAGGTGCTACATGAAACACCGTTATAATTACAGATGCAGCAGGTGCTACATGAAACACCGTTATAATTACAGATGCAGCAGGTGCTACATGAAACACCGTTATAATTACAGATGCAGCAGGTGCTACATGAAACACCGTTATAATTACAGATGCAGCAGGTGCTACATGAAACACCGTTATAATTACAGATGCAGCAGGTGCTACATGAAACACCGTTATAATTACAGATGCAGCAGGTGCTACATGAAACACCGTTATAATTACAGATGCAGCAGGTGCTACATGAAACACCGTTATAATTACAGATGCAGCAGGTGCTACATGAAACACCGTTATAATTACAGATGCAGCAGGTGCTACATGAAACACCGTTATAATTACAGATGCAGCAGGTGCTACATGAAACACCGTTATAATTACAGATGCAGCAGGTGCTACATGAAACACCGTTATAATTACAGATGCAGCAGGTGCTACATGAAACACCGTTATAATTACAGATGCAGCAGGTGCTACATGAAACACCGTTATAATTACAGATGCAGCAGGTGCTACATGAAACACCGTTATAATTACAGATGCAGCAGGTGCTACATGAAACACCATTATAATTACAGATGCAGCAGGTGCTACATGAAACACCGTTATAATTACAGATGCAGCAGGTGCTACATGAAACACCGTTATAATTACAGATGCAGCAGGTGCTACATGAAACACCGTTATAATTACAGATGCAGCAGGTGCTACATGAAACACCGTTATAATTACAGATGCAGCAGGTGCTACATGAAACACCATTATAATTACAGACGCAGCAGGTGCTACATGAAACACTATTATAATTACAGATGCAGCAGGTGCTAGATGAAACACCATTATAATTACAGATGCAGCAGGTGCTACATGAAACACCGTTATAATTACAGATGCAGCAGGTGCTACATGAAACACCGTTATAATTACAGATGCAGCAGGTGCTACATGAAACACCGTTATAATTACAGATGCAGCAGGTGCTACATGAAACACCGTTATAATTACAGATGCAGCAGGTGCTACATGAAACACCGTTATAATTACAGATGCAGCAGGTGCTACATGAAACACCGTTATAATTACAGATGCAGCAGGTGCTACATGAAACACCGTTATAATTACAGATGCAGCAGGTGCTACATGAAACACCGTTATAATTACAGATGCAGCAGGTGCTACATGAAACACCGTTATAATTACAGATGCAGCAGGTGCTACATGAAACACCGTTATAATTACAGATGCAGCAGGTGCTACATGAAACACCGTTATAATTACAGATGCAGCAGGTGCTACATGAAACACCGTTATAATTACAGATGCAGCAGGTGCTACATGAAACACCGTTATAATTACAGATGCAGCAGGTGCTACATGAAACACCGTTATAATTACAGATGCAGCAGGTGCTACATGAAACACCGTTATAATTACAGATGCAGCAGGTGCTACATGAAACACCGTTATAATTACAGATGCAGCAGGTGCTACATGAAACACCGTTATAATTACAGACGCAGCAGGTGCTACATGAAACACCGTTATAATTACAGACGCAGCAGGTGCTACATGAAACACTGTTATAATTACAGATGCAGCAGGTGCTACATGAAACACTGTTATAATTACAGATGCAGCAGGTGCTACATGAAACACTGTTATAATTACAGATGCAGCAGGTGCTACATGAAACACTGTTATAATTACAGATGCAGCAGGTGCTACATGAAACACTGTTATAATTACAGATGCAGCAGGTGCTACATGAAACACTGTTATAATTACAGATGCAGCAGGTGCTACATGAAACACTGTTATAATTACAGATGCAGCAGGTGCTACATGAAACACGTTATAATTACAGATGCAGCGGGTGCTACATGAAACACCGTTATAATTACAGATGCAGCAGGTGCTACATGAAACACCATAATTACAGATGCAGCAGGTGCTACATGAAACACCGTTATAATTACAGACGCAGCAGGTGCTACATGAAACACCGTTATAATTACAGATGCAGCAGGTGCTACATGAAACACCGTTATAATTACAGACGCAGCAGGTGCTACATGAAACACCGTTATAATTACAGACGCAGCAGGTGCTACATGAAACACCGTTATAATTACAGACGCAGCAGGTGCTACATGAAACACCGTTATAATTACAGACGCAGCAGGTGCTACATGAAACGCTTATAATTACAGATGCAGCAGGTGCTACATGAAACACTGTTATAATTACAGATGCAGCAGGTGCTACATGAAACACCATTATAATTACAGACGCAGCAGGTGCTACATGAAACACCGTTATAATTACAGATGCAGCAGGTGCTACATGAAACACCGTTATAATTACAGATGCAGCAGGTGCTACATGAAACACCGTTATAATTACAGACGCAGCAGGTGCTACATGAAACACCATTATAATTACAGATGCAGCAGGTGCTACATGAAGCACCGTTATAATTACAGACGCAGCAGGTGCTACATGAAACACCGTTATAATTACAGATGCAGCAGGTGCTACATGAAACACCGTTATAAGTACAGATGCAGCAGGTGCTACATGAAACACCGTTATAATTACAGATGCAGCAGGTGCTACATGAAACACCATTATAATTACAGATGCAGCAGGTGCTACATGAAACACCATTATAATTACAGACGCAGCAGGTGCTACATGAAACACCGTTATAATTACAGATGCAGCAGGTGCTACAGGAAACACCATTATAATTACAGCTGCAGCAGGTGCTACATGAAACACTTATAATTACAGATGCAGCAGGTGCTACATGAAACACCGTTATAATTACAGACGCAGCAGGTGCTACATGAAACACCGTTATAATTACAGATGCAGCAGGTGCTACATGAAACACCGTTATAATTACAGACGCAGCAGGTGCTACATGAAACACCGTTATAATTACAGATGCAGCAGGTGCTACATGAAACACCGTTTTAATTACAGATGCAGCAGGTGCTACATGAAACACCGTTATAATTACAGACGCAGCAGGTGCTACATGAAACACCGTTATTACAGACGCAGCAGGTGCTACATGAAACACCGTTATAATTACAGATGCAGCAGGTGCTACATGAAACCCCGTTATAATTACAGATGCAGCAGGTGCTACATGAAACACCGTTATAATTACAGACGCAAGTGCTACATGAAACACCGTTATAATTACAGATGCAGCAGGTGCTACATGAAACACCGTTATAATTACAGACGCAGCAGGTGCTACATGAAACACCGTTATAATTACAGACGCAGCAGGTGCTACATGAAACACCGTTATAATTACAGATGCAGCAGGTGCTACATGAAACACCGTTATAATTACAGATGCAGCAGGTGCTACATGAAACACCGTTACAATTACAGATGCAGCAGGTGCTACATGAAACACCATTATAATTACAGATGCAGCAAGTGCTACATGAAACACTATTATAATTACAGATGCAGCAGGTGCTACATGAAACACTATTATAATCACAGGTGTAGCATATGCTAGGCAGGGGTTAGTACCTGCAAGACTACATAAGGTAACTTTGCAGTAATATCAAGAACAGTGTTAACAGCTTACAGAAAGAGCAGCATTTTAAGAGCGCACAAAGACAATGTGGATGACGACAAAGCTAAAGCATGCTAGTATGACATAAGCAGGGCAAGCCAACATGTGCAACGTACAGGCATACACCTACAGACTGCACCAGGGAGCCACAAAAAAGGCAGCAAACTGGTGAACAGATGGGCCACTGTACATACACTCAGCAAACTGTCAATCCTGTTCATCATATAACTGAGGGGGAAGTGGAGTAGATAGGCAAGTAGAAAAGGGAAGACCAACACGCATTAGTAAAAACAGAAAGGTAACCATAAGGCATGATTTTTTTATACAGAATTCTTTATTAATTTCAAAACAGAAGGGTGGCTACAGCTGGGATAGAGGGAGAAGGGTAGGTAGCAGGGGCAGACAGACAAAATGGAAAAGAAACAGGAGGATTCCAAGATGGCTGCACATTTAGTGACAACTTAATTCTGGCTCTCTCAGTCTAAAAACAGAAACTTAGCAAAGAAGGCCAGTGGACCAAGACTTCTGGGTAAATTTCAGTAACTGACTAGTAAGTGCACTGCCTTGAAAAAAAGAAATATAAAAGATCCAGTGGAAAATCGGCTACAAAAGGTGAGGAAGAAGCACAGACTGCGAGGAGTACTGCAGTGGTTCAACAAGAAGCACTACAAGGTCCAGACATGACTTCCAGTAACCTAGAGGAGAGTACACAGCTGTACACAGACCTGGTTAAAACAAACAAAACACTAAAGGAGTGTATGAACACAAATAATAAAAAGCTGGAAAACATGGAAGACGCTTTAAACACATATTCAGATAAGGTGACAGAACTGCAAAAGGTTGAAATGAAGAAAAGGCCATCTGGATATGACACTGCACAAGACAAGATGTTTCAAAAAATAACAGAATTACAGGACAGAGCACATAGGGAAACCTGAGATTTTATGCTGTACCAGAGAAGTTGGAAGCAACAGACTGTATTCATTTTATGAAAGCAACAAATAAGCAACTGGACTGGTATTCCACAACTGAAACTGTTAATTGAAAGGGAACATTGTATGTGTGCTCAAATCTAATTACCAAAAAACAACATAGACCTTTAATAGTAAAAATGCAGTCTTACTGACAGAAGGAGCTGGTTTTGACAAAACGGTGGTACAATGATAAAGTGCTAAAAGTGGGAGATAGCAGAGTGTTTGTGGAGAATGATTAGTCAGTGTACACCAAGCAGAAGAGAAGCAAATATATTCCATTATTTAGGGAATGTCGAAAAGCAGACGTGAGATTCAAACTACTGTACCCAGCCATCTTCAAGGTGTTTATCCCTGGAGGGGTAAAATCATGTTTTGATGAAGTACATGCTAAGGAGGAAATACAAAAGTTTGTCCAACAAAGGGTGAGGTGTGAATCAGGAGGAGGTTCTACTTCATGTTCTCCTGGTGCTATGGAC
The DNA here is from genome assembly GCF_019279795.1 of Protopterus annectens. NCBI lineage: Eukaryota > Metazoa > Chordata > Ceratodontiformes > Protopteridae > Protopterus > Protopterus annectens. The sequence continues at coordinate 1,080,794,896 of NC_056748.1, forward strand.
TACAGAGAGAGTCTGGCTGAGAGAGCATGGCAAAAAAAAAAAAAAAATCAGAGTGCATTTTTCATGCTTGCATAGGAAAATGATTGGGTTAACCCTGGGTATGTATCCAGCAACGAATTTATTACAAAACATAAATGGAAAAGAATACTGAATATTATAAGTTTTTTTTCTGGTTAACATGGTATCTTTAGCAGTTTGTGTCTGGTTTGCATGTCACCAGAAGACAATCTGATAAAGAGAAATGGCTTGGAGAGAATGTTGACTGAAAGCATTCAAGTGTTTTCTTAGCTGGGAGAGCTATAAAGATTAGTCAAAATCAGACAGCATTTACTAAATGCACAGGCTGTAACATGCGTCTTAGAATGAATGACCTTTCTTTTCTCTAGCCCTTTTTAATTTCTCCACATCTTTTGGGTTACTGATACCATGATGGGAATGGACCTCATTTCCAAGTCAAAGTACCATTAAAGTTCATGAAATTAGCACTGTTTCACTCTCTGATGTCAGCCAGAAGTTCCCTTCGCAGCACCCGCAATGTGCCCAGAAATGACTCCTGCAATTCACACGGGGTTACCAATCCATGTAACATAGGCTCAAATGGAGATGACAAAAACAATTTTAAAAAAGATTAACCTGCCAATTGGTGCATGCACTGAATACAAAAAACTGGAACCGTACATTTAGCAAAAAAGCTGTTATATAGATAAATGGGGAAAAGAATAATCCCTCCAGAACACGACCCTTTCTATGTTTTTAAACATGAATGGTCTTGCAGATAAATACACAATAGAAAGAGTAGTGAATATCATAGTATATTAAAAAATGTAGAGTGCAAGTAGCTATGTTCCAAAAAATACACTTGGGAAGAAATGAATGCGAATTTGATAAAGAAAGGTTTTCAGGACGGTTATTCAGCAGAACATCTGGGGCAAAGGAAGAGAGGAGTACTTATATTAACTTCAAAAGGAGCTCCAATAGTAATAGATGAAAATAGAAAAGATGATAATGGTTTATAGTACTGGCAAGGGAGGAGGATTACACTGGCATGTGTTTATATTCCACCACAAACTGCTACAATGGAGCTTAAGAAAATTCTGGGAGAAATAATCAGCTTTTAGCAAGGAATATTACTTGTAGGTGGGGACTGGAATTTGATTTGCAACAGTGAAGATGTGTATGAGGGGCCCAGAAGAGAAAATATAACAGAGGAGGGTGGATTATTAAAGAAATTTATGAAAATATTTGGCATAGAAGATGTGAATTCAGTACTAGGAATTTGGAGTGAATTTACATATTATTCTCCAAGATACAAAAACTGGGATAGGCTAGACAGAATATACATTTCACAGGAATATATGCATTTAGTTGAAGGTCTTGATATGCAACCAATAACTATTTCAAATCATGTGCCAATTATCACTAAAATAAAAATACTGCAGCTTTCCCGCCTATCTGTTGAAAATAGAGGAATTTAAGAAATGGCCAGTGGACATTATTCAGCTTTTAAAGAAGACAGAAATTTCTTCTGAAAAATATAGCTAGGGAGTGAGATAAAATTAAAATGGAATTTAAAAACAGGGTGAAAATAAAAGGGAGATATTAAGGAGTAACAAGAATTTGAGGGACTGACAAGGATTAAAGTCCTGCAAAAAAGGGGAAATCTTACAGAACAAGAGGAAAAGCAACTGCAGAATGCTAAACAGAAAATAAGGGATTACCTCGATGATATGCGTGAGTTTAAAAAGATTGCTGTTAATCAACTATTTTTTGATAATAACCCTAATGCACAAAAACTTTTAGCACAACTTCTCAGGCAGCAGAAAATAGAAAGGGCTGTCACCAAGCTTAGGGAGCCTATAACAAGGAAGATAACAAGGGATCTGGTAGAAGTATGGGAAATACTTTGAAAATTCTATGAAGGTCTGTATGAAGCAGAGAAATATGGAAATCAAGAAAAGGTCCAAATGGGTTTATGGAAGAATTAAATATGCCCAGGCTAGAGGTAGATGAGGCTGAATTACTAACAGGATAGGAGGAGAGGAGATAAAAATGGTGATGTATAACCAGCCTACAGGAAAGTCAGGAAGAAAGCAGTGGTAGCTGTAATACCTAAAGAGGGTAAAGCTCCATCAGACCCAGCTTCATACAGGCCCATTTCAATACTAAACCATGATTATAAAGCGCTGTTGTCTGTAATGGCAAAAGTGATGCCAACATTGATAGATATGGATCAGTGTGATTTTGTGGAGGGGAGGCAAACATTTGACAATATGAACAGAACAGTGATGATCCAGAGGAAAGCAGAATGTAAGAAAATACCACTGTTGTTGGTGGGTCTTGATGTAAAGAAAGCATTTGACAGAGTGAACTGGGACATTATGAGCAGAGCAATGGAAGTATTTGCATTACCTGGAAAAACATTATAAGACTGATTAGGCGGATACCTGAGGGGTCAGAGGCAAAAATTAAAGTGGGCAGGATCCTCTCTGATAATCTCTGCTTGAACAGTGGAACCAAGCAGGGGTGTCCTCTCCCCCCTTTGTTCTTTGCATTATAATTAGAACCATTGGCAAAGAAAATAAGGGACTCAGAAATTCAAGGATATAATTGGTATGGTAGTCAAGAGAAGCTGTCTCTATTTGCAAATGACATTATTTTATACCTGACAAAACCTGACAGGGACATCACTATATCGTGGAAACATATTGAGGCAGTTTCAAATCTTTTCAGGATACAAAATTAATGAAGCTAAAAACAAAAAGCAATAGCGGTAAATTATGTAGCCATATATGAATTGGTTCAGCAATATTCGTAAATATGGGGATAAGATAAAATGAAATATTTAGGAGTATGGATTAAAAATGATACCGATGTGGCAGCTAAGGATATGTGAGAAGAGAACAAACAAAAGATAATACAAAAATTGAGAAAATGCAAGCTCTGTTATATGGATATTGATTGTAAGATACAAGCAGTTAAAATGTTTTTAGTCCCTTTAGTAATATATATGTCAGGCATGTTTTTAGCAACCAGAGGAGAAGTTGTGGATAGTAATTATGAAAGAGCTAAAGGATTTTATCTGAAGGGAAAGACAGCAAGAGGCAAGTTGGATAAGCTTTTTCTTCCAATAGAGCAGGGTGGATTGGGATTACCCGATTTGAATGGGAATTTCAGAGCAGCACAGTTTATAATTCAAAACAGAAAGAGATGTTGAAGAAACGGGGGGGGGGGGGTAGTTCTAGTAACAGGGAGAGATTGGGATTTTGGATGCAAACCTTTAAGGAGAACAACAATAATCATACAGAATATTATATTCATAAAGTAGCAGAAGGTATTCTAAGAACTAAGCCAATACCAGATGGATAAAGGAGATTCTGCGGACAGGCGAGACTGCAAATAAGGTACAGGCAATAGGGGGCAGGAGTATATTGGAGAAATCGGCAAAGGAACTGGGGGTAAATAACTAGGAAGGGAAAGATGATGGAATGGGAAGAGGCCAAGAACGTATTTGGGCTGCAGGTTACAGACTGCCTTCCATATCAAGGATCGATAGAGTACAGGCAAAGAGAAAGAAACAGAAGGTCCTAAACCAAAGACCAGCACTGGTAGTTCTTAGTAGAATCTAAAAACAGAAGTTGCCGTTAAGAAAGGAATAATTAGTAGAGCATATAAAATATTGATAACATAAGAAGCAATCAAAAGAGGTTAGGAAGAATTCGGAAGAAAGATTGGATAAGCAATTCACAAAGAAACAATGGAGGGATATATGTACGTCTCCCAAATATGCAAGAAAATCTAGAAGATTTAGGATCTTTGCCTGAAAGTGTTTACACAGATATTTTCATACCCCAAGCAGGCTCCAAAGAATCTTTCCTCAGGTTGACAGCAAATGTTGGAGAAGTAATGGGGAACTAAGAGGTAACTGGGAACATACGTTCTGGAAGTGTAATGAGTTGGCTGACTTTAAAGATTCCCCACAGACTGCTCTGTCGGAGATGCTGGCTGAGCAAACGGGAGTGACTAGGGAAATGATTTTTTGGACTATAATACAGAGTTGGAATTGCCCAGACATAGTAAGGCCTTACTGAGTCTAATTATGATGGCTGCCAAAAAGTAATAACTAGAAAATGGAAATCAAAGTCTAAACCAACTTTACTAGAAGTAACAAAGATAGTAACAGAGATGAAACAACTGGCACTGGGATCTTTCAAAAAGGGCAGGAGTAAATTACACAGGAAAAAATGGGAAATGTGGGACCACTACATGCAAAGGAGGAATGATGTTTAAAAGGAAGGAAGGATCTGAGCAAGCTATGTAATGGCTTACTGACAATGACTGGATATATTAAAAGTGATGTATAATGTTTGCAGCTACAGTTGTGTTGCCATAGTCTGTAAGGTATAATGACTGCAACTGATATGGTGCCACTAGGATTTATTTTCAATTATATAAATGAAGATTGTCAATGTCACACATGATAATTTAATAAAGATGTTTCTTATAAAAAAATGGAAAAGAGACAGATTGGATAATAGTGGTACAAAAGATGGGAAGGAAAATGGATCGACACATACACATAGAAGGTGGACAAGTGGTGATGGGGAGGGCTGGATAATGTACAAAGAATGTAGAAGGCATGAAAACATAATACAAAGGGAAAAAAATGAATGGGGAAGGAACATACAGATGAGAACACACCAGAAACAGGATAAGGTTGGCTTAGCCCAGATGGCGTCAAACCTCAGGCAAAACATGACTCTCTTAGTTGCACTAGAAGGTGCTCCATGTTGCCAAGGTTGGCATTTAGCTGTTGGTGCACCAGGTAGTAACCTTCCTCAACACCTAACATCAGGATACCACTGGAGGCTCCTCTGGTCTGCATTCAAGAAAAAACACAGGTTAAATATAGTTCTCTTACAGTCTCCATTGTACACACAAAAATGGTTCACAGTCTGCTAGTCTGTTAGCTGGTGGTATGTCAAGTAATGTCTGTGTACCTACTACTGGTGCAGATGGGCACCACGCTCAGCATTGTGGGCACTGCATCTATGGCAGTAGCAAACATATGCTGTTCTGCCACTGTTGCTAACACTCCTAATATCATTCCTACCTGGTACAACACAAATCCTGGTGAGTAAAATGGACATGTAACACCAAGCATCTCACCCATCTTATACATTTCTAAAGTCTATCATGTTTTGTGTCATCATTAATGTACTTAGTGTGGCTAGTTTACATGGAGTTCCTTATTTACATGTACTATGCAAGCACCAGCACATATAAGTTACTGCAGTACTTTGACTCATATGCAGCCGAGCTGCCTATGTCTTAGAACCAGCCACCCTCTAGGCATGGATGATTTGCTATGTGCACTGAATTGCACATCCCAGCATTAATATGAGCAGACGTACCAACTACATAACATACTACAAAACAATTTGTAACTTGAAGTCTATGAAATCACATAATGCAACAATGTTCGTTTCAACTGTGCAAAGCATTTAGAAATGACATATTCTCTTCTTGAAGAGACCAGGGCATAGAATGTGAGATGTAACTTTTAAAGAACTTGGGAAGACTTTTAATTACATGAGCTGTTCTGTTCATGTCTCTATAGGGTCAGAGAATAATAATATTAGACAAAGTATTTCACAAAAACAAAGGATATCAGTCAATGGCCGAAATTAAAGGCTTCATGACAGGAAACATTTCCAGGTTTACATAAAAAGGGACAATAAAAAAAATCAATATAATATAAATGTGAACTAAATATAACTAGATACGCATTAATGCACACATTGTTAATAAATCTATAGGACAGCGGCTCAAAACCTGAGATATTTCAATAATTCTAGTGAGGAGCTAATGTTAAGGTCATCGGCCATAATCATACGCATGTCAACATTTACATCTAATGCTTTGTTTGGAAAAAGGGCACAATTATCCGGAGATCCAAATATGGATCTTACCTAAATTCCATTGAAGCAATCATAAATCCTAGAACAGATGACCGATTAGGCTTCTCTTCTAAGGCAGATCTGAACACCTTTACAGTATGCTGGAGAAGTTCACAAGCCTAAAAATATGCAAAAGGGAATATGTTTCAACACATTTAACTAAATAGATTTCTGTCAAGTCAAAGTACAATAAATGTTTTAAAAACAGTATACCACACTGCATGTTTAATCACTATAACAAAATTAAATACTTAGGCTCACTGGTATATACTAGGCATTCACTAGTCAGACCACCAAAAGCTTAGCTCTGAGCACCCACCAGCAGCAGCTACCTGCTTAATCCAGATCATCTAACATCAACAGCTACCTCCTGCCACAAGCAGGTCACATAAGATAGGGTTGTGGATAATTTATGAGTGCCCATCCAATTATCTAGGACAGTCTCAAATGTAGCTGTGGTACTACTATGCCTAATATGCGTGCAGAGTTTATTCTATGGGTGGTGAATAAACTGGGATAAGAACCTGTTGTGTCAATGTGTCCTAAAAGAATGAGGTACTTTATACGTGTTTGGGGAGCAATTAATTCCATGAAAACATAGCAGGTGTAAGAGATCAAACTCAGATCTCAATGGAAAGGTGTAAGAAAAAGAACACAGAGAAAAGGAAGAGGGACATGAGACCTATAGTTCTTTTTGGTTAGATACTTCCAAGGTCTCTCCAGCTCAAGATTGATTCCACTACATCAGGATTCTGCCAAACCCTCTGAAAATGATGTAAATTAGGTGACCAGTAGGTGGGACAACCCAGGATGTATATGGCACTTCCCTGAAAGCTTCATCCATGGAAGGGGTATCAGTGGAATAGCTCCATCTTTGTCTCAGTAATTCCATTAGCTCATCAAAAGTGTTGCCCTCTGGGGAGATTCAGGGGACCTTTACCCTCCATAAGGATTTGTTTCTGTGGTGTGTGACATCTGAGAAGATTTAACTGCTTCCTTTTACAATTATACTTTCTGTACTCTTCAAATAGGGGCAAGGTTGAAAAGTCAGAAGTGTCACTGGTTCAATGAGGAAGGGAAGGGAAGGACTGAAGCTATCAAAACCAGACTGTCCTTGGGAAGGAAGATGAGTACTGATGGGCTATCAGAACCAGACTGTCCTTGGGAAGGAAGATGAGTACTAATGGGCTATCAGAACCAGACTGTCCTTGGGAAGACAGATGAGTACTGATGGGCTATCATAACCAGACTGCCCTTGGGAAGGAAGATGAGTACTGATGGGCTATCAGAACCAGACTGTTCTTGGGAAGGAAGATGAGTACTGATGGGCTATCAGAACCAGACTGTTCTTGGGAAGGAAGATGAGTACTGATGGGCTATCAGAATCAGACTGTCCTTGGGAAGGAAGATGAGAGTACTGATGGGCTATCAGAATCAGACAGTCCTTGGGAAGGAAGATGAGTACTGATGGGCTATAAGAACCAGACTGTCCTTGGGAAGGAAGATGAGTACTGATCGGCTATCAGAACCAGACTGTCCTTGGGAAGGAAGATGAGTACTAATGAGCTATCAGAACCAGACTGTCCTTGGGAAGGAAGATGAGTATGGATGGGCTATCAGAACCAGGCTGTCCTTGGGAAGGAAGATGAGTACTAATGGGCTATCAGAACCAGACTGTCCTTGGGAAGGAAGATGAGTAGTGATGGGCTATCAGAACCAGACTGTCCTTGGGACGGAAGATGAGTACTGATGGGCTATCAGAACCAGACTGTCCTTGGGAAGGAAGATGAGTACTGATGGGCTATCAGAACCAGACTGTCCTTGGGAAGGAAGATGAGTACTGATGGGCTATCAGAACCAGACTGTCCTTGGGAAGGAAGATGAGTACTGATGGGCTATCAGAACCAGACTGTCCTTGGGAAGGAAGATGAGTAGTGATGGGCTATCAGAACCAGACTGTCTTAGGGAAGGAAGATGAGTACTGATGGCTACAGACACACTGGGAAGTCTAGAGGGGAACCAATGTTTGAGAAACATGTCCTTCCTGAGTTGACCAAATGGCTAAAGTTTCCCAAAAGGCTCTGAAAGGAAAGACAGAGCTTTGGGGGGCTCTCTTTAATCAGACCCCAAATACAAAGCCAAAGGATCAGAAGACAACTTTCTTTGAGTCAGTGATTCAGCCACATCTGAGGCTGAGAATGGAGCCAAGGTGTTTGGGACTACAGCATCCAAGGACAAAGATGGACCCAAATACATCACTGTTGACCCTGAACACATGTGGGTGGCATCAACTTCTCAGCTGTGGGATCTAATAAGCTCTTAAGGCTTCACAGTCCAAAGAATCATAGAAACTGTCAATGTCAAAAAATCTCAGTTTTGTTGACGCTAACAGGGGAATGATCAATTGGAACCACAACTCCGAAACTAGTGGCTCCAAGATTAGGAAGGGTGAAGGAGGAAAAATGAGAGTAGATGAGCCAGCTATCTCAGCCTTTGGAGTGGAAGGAGAGGTAGAGGGAATGACTCCCCATCTTTCACAAAGGCTCAAATCCTTCTTTCTCAATTTATGCTGATGAGAGTCCTGGAGAACTTGATGAACCTAAAAGATGCTGCAGAGGGAGGTCTGCAGTTCATTAATCTAGAAAGCTCCCTTTCTGAGGACTGGGAGTCTGGACATGAAAGTCTTTCTGGTGAACAGTCCAAGAAGATGATGATTGTCTTGGATTCATTAGAGGAAGAAACTTGAGACAATTCAGAAATGGTCAGAGACAAAGGGGGGAAAAGGCTACTGGGACTTAGCCATTAAAGTGGTTTAACAGAGGTTTTAATAGGCTCTACCGGGACTTAAATTAGTTTAACAGAGGCTTTAATAGGCTATATCTGGCATTAATTATTAAGTTTCCTGGTTATCAGAAAGGACCACCAATATACTGCTCTTTATTTTAGAAAGGTCTGCTGGGACATGTTCTATAGCGATCATTGTGAGGGTCAAGAACTAAGGAAACAGGAAGGCAATTATGATGGTGCGTGAGATGATGTTCAGCTAGCTTTTGGAAGCAGAATAGATGGTATTGTGAATCAATGCTGAACAAAGATGGGAAATGTTTCTTAACTTTCTAACATAGCTAAAAATGATCAGATGCCATTTTGAGTTCACAATCAGCTCTTGCATTTTCTGACTGTTGCCTTAGGTTCTTCACCAAAACTTTGGAGTGCCCTGTTAAGATGAGGAATAAGTGAATGACAACTTTGCACTTTCTTTCTTTTGTTGTAAAGTTTATTTACATGACTGTTCCACCATAAGGGTTTGTTTTTAAATGTTCCCAAGTATTCAGTACAGATAGATATTGCTTTATCTATACAGCATATGGTGGAAATTATTTAAGTCAGTAAATACATGTAGGAGATTTATTTTTGAGAAGTCTTTGCAAACTAATGTATTTCTTTGGGGGGGTGCCTTCTCTTGCTTTACATGTGAAAACTACCAAGCTGCATTCTGATTTGATAATGAATGATGGCATATATGTTACAGAGCAGTCAATTTTAGTTAAGACAATATCCAGGATATTGTGCCCCTAGTGTGGATGTTTACCATCTGTTCTAAGTAGTTCACATTTACACAGACAAGGAAGCATGTGGCATGCTTTGTATTGATAGTGTAAGTGAGCAAGTTTATTGCAGAGCGATCAAAGTGACCTAGAATAAATTTATTATGGTTTATAGAAATATTGGTTACAGTCCTAAAATAACTACTGTGATTTGGGGGGGGGTGTTGAGGGGTAATTTATAGCAGGGCATGAAACATTTGTTAAATTTAATTTACGGTAACTTGGCTTGCCAAAATTAGGATCACAAGTCTTGATCTGAGGTGGGGTCGTGCACAGTTGCACTTAGGTCTAAATGCATGCCAAGTGCTAAACTCCAGAACAGTGATCATAAAACAGCAATAGAATACTTAAAGGTCCCATTCTTAGAGGGTGAGATTGAGAATTGTTTGCTAAGCTGATATATTTAATTCAGAAAAGGAATCAGATGCCTGTCACCTGGTGCTCAATGCACCCAAAATAAAAATGAGCAGCAAACAGCACAGCAGCACTGGATCCATTCATTTTAAAGCACAATGAGTCCTGCACATATCATATGGTGTGGTGGATGGAAATTAGAGGAAATGACTGACAGCCAACCAGAGGTGTTCATAGTGGCTCTGGGTGACTGCCACTGTTGATGTAATGCCCAAACCACATATACAAAACGGGAGAAAACATGATGATGTTGACTGGTATTTCACAAGTTGCAGCCACACTACAGGGTGTTACAGTACAGTGAGAGCACAACATTGTTGTCTGTGTGCCTTATTCAAACTTACCACTGTAGACAAAGTGAGAAAGAAGTTAATGGATATAAATGGCATAGAGCACTGTACCCTGTACGGGGGGATGAATTTAATGTGTACTAATGGCATGGAGTACTGTACCCCGTACAGGGGAAGAAGTTAATGTATACTAATGGCAGACACTACAGTACCCTGTATGGGGAAGAAGTTAATGTGCACAAATGGTAGACACTATCGTACCCTGTATGGGGAAAAAGTTAATGTGTACAAATGGCAGAGAGTAAGAAATTAATGTGTACAAATGGCATGGAATACCATGCCCTGTAGAAGGAAAAAGTTAATGTATGCAAACAGCATAAAGCATCATATTTTGTACAGGAAGATGACAATGTATACAAATGCCAGAGCACTGTACCCTGTAAAGGGAAGAAGTCAATGTATATAAATGTCAGAGCACTGTACCCTGTAAAGGGAAGAAGTCAATGTATACAAATGTCAGAGCACTGAACCCTGTAAAGGGAAAAAGTTAATGTATACAAATGTCAGAGTAGAGCACTCTGTAAAGGGAAGAAGTCAATGTATACAAATGTCAGAGCACTGAACCCTGTAAAGGGAAGAAGTCAATGTATACAAATGTCAGAGCTCTGTACCCTGTAAAGGGAAAAAGTTAATGTATACAAATGTCAAAGTAGTGTACTCTGTAAAGGGAAGAAGTCAATGTATACAAATGTCAGAGCACTGAACCCTGTAAAGGGAAGAAGTCAATGTATACAAATGCCAGAGCACTGTACCCTGTAAAGGGAAGAAGTCAATGTATACAAATGTCAGAGCACTGAACCCTGTAAAGGGAAAAAGTTAATGTATACAAATGTCAGAGCACTGTACTCTGTAAAGAGAAGAAGTCAATGTATACAAATGTCAGATCACTGAACCCTGTAAAGGGAAGAAGTCAATGTATACAAATGTCAGAGCTCTGTACCCTGTGTAAAGGGAAAAAGTTAATGTATACAAATGTCAGAGTAGTGTACTCTGTAAAGGGAAGAAGTCAATGTATATAAATGTCAGAGCACTGTACCCTGTAAAGGGAAAAAGTTAGTGCATACAAATGTCAGAGCACTGAACCCTGTAAAGGGAAGTTAATGTATACAAATGTCAGAGCACTGACCCCTGTAAAGGGAAGAAGTCAATGTATATAAATGTCAGAGCACTGTACCCTGTAAAGGGAAAAAGTTAATGTATACAAATGTCAGAGTAGTGTACTCTGTAAAGGGAAGAATTCAATGTATATAAATGTCAGAGCAATGAACCCTGTAAAGGGAAAAAGTTAATGTATATAATTGTCAGAGCACTGAACCCTGTAAAGGGAAGAATTCAATGTATATAAATGTCAGAGCACTGTACCCTGTAAAGGGAAAAAGTTAATGTATACAAATATCAGAGTACTGTAGCCTGTAAAGGGAAGTTAATATATACAAATGCCAGAGCACTGTACCCTGTAAAGGGAAGAAGTCAATGTATATAAATGTCAGAGCACTGTACCCTGCAAAGGGAAGAAGGTAATGTATACAAATATCAGAGCTCTGCACCCTGTACAGCCTACCAAGATATGGTGCTGTAAGTGTTAAGAGGTCAATAAACATGTTTAGAATAAAATCTCAATAGCTTAGCTCATGAAACAGGAGCAAAACTAAAAAGCACTATGGACCCTTTTCAGATGTTGTCAGCAGCCTTTTCAGAAGTTGGAAAAGTAAGATATGTTTATTAGTTTGCACGCTTGAAGAATGAGATAGCTTTTTAGAAATAAAGTACAGCTGTGTAAATTACACTTTCCATAAACAGTAGAGGTTCAATGGTATCACTGCTGCAGTAGCCTTTACCTAGAAGGGTCATATTCCTGTCACAGATGTAATGGCTGGCCAGTCTTTAGTTACCTTCTGCACACATGTTACATGGCTGTAGTAGCCTTTACCTAGAAGGGTTATAACCAGCCATGGATGTAATGGCTGGCCAGTCAACCAAAGTCTTTAGTTAGTTTCTGCACACATGCTCCGTGGCTGCTGGAGCTTTATGTATAATGGTGATATCCTGTCATGGATGTAATGGCTGGCCAGTCAACCAAATTCTTTGGTTACCTTCTGCACACATGCTCCATTGTTGCTGGAGCTTGAGCTCTAAAGGGAGAAATAGCAACCTGGGTGCAAAAGTCTTTATGACGTCCATGGCCAAAAGAAGAAAGACTACTGTCCTGAGAAAACAGAAAAGTTACACGCAAATAACTTTATCTATAAACAGAACTATATACAGAAGAGAAAATGGTGATGGAAGCAGAGTACACTTACTGCAGCAATGATTTCAATGAACATCTACTGTTATGGTAAGTGCAACCTACACGGGTGATGGAGGCAGGGTACACTTACTGCAGCAGTGATTTCAATGAACATCTACTGTTATGGTAAGTGCAACCTACACAGGTGATGGAGGCAGGGTACACTTACTGCAGCAATGATTTAAATGAACATCTACTGTTATGGTAACTGCAACCTACACGGGTGATGGAGTCTTAGGGCGCACTTACTGCAGCAATGATTTCAATGAACATCTACTGTTATGGCAAGTGCAACCTACACGGGTGATGGAGGCAGGGTACACTTACTGCAGTAATGGTCTCAATGAACATCTACTGTTATGGTAAGTGCAACCTACACAGGTGATGGAGGTAGGGTATACTTACTGCAGCAATAATTTCAATGAACATCAACTGTTATGGTAAGTGCAACCTACACAGGTGATGGAGGCAGGGTACACTTACTGCAGCAATGATTTCAATGAGCATCTACTGTTATGGTAAGTGCAACCTACACAGGTGATGGAGGTAGGGTATACTTACTGCAGCAATGATTTCAATGAACATCTACTGTTATGGTAAATGCAACCTACACGGATGATGGAGGCAAGGGACACTTACTGCAGCAATGATTTCAGTGAATATCTACTGTTATGGTAAGTGCAACCTACAGGGGTGATGGAAGCAGGTACACTTACTGCAGCAATTATTTCAATGAACATCTACTGTTATGGTAAGTGCAACCTACACAGGTGATGGAGGTAGGGTATACTTAACTGCAGCAATGATTTCAATGAACATCTACTGTTATGGTAAATGCAACCTACACGGATGATGGAGGCAGGGGACACTTACTGCAGCAATGATTTCAATGAATATCTACTGTTATGGTAAGTGCAACCTACAGGGGTGATGGAAGCAGGTACACCTACTGCAGCAATTATTTCAATGAACATCTACTGTTATGGTAAGTGCAACCTACACAGGTGATGGAGGCAGGGTACACTTACTGTAGCAATGATTTCAATGAACATCTACTGTTATGGTAAGTGCAACCTACACGGGTGATGGAAGCAGGGTACACCTACTGCAGCAATGATTTCAATGAACATCTACTGTTATGGAAAGTGCAACCTACACGGGTGATGGAGGCAGGGTACACTTACTGCAGCAATGATTTCAATGAACATCTACTGTTATGGTAAGTGCAACCTACACGGATGATGGAGGCAGGGGACACTTACTGCAGCAATGATTTCAATGAATATCTACTGTTATGGTAAGTGCAACCTACAGGGGTGATGGAAGCAGGTACACCTACTGCAGCAATGATTTCAATGAACATCTACTGTTATGGTAAGTGCAACCTACACAGGTGATGGAGGCAGGGTACACTTACTGTAGCAATGATTTCAATGAACATCTACTGTTATGGTAAGTGCAACCTACACGGGTGATGGAGGCAGGGTACACTTACTGCAGCACTGATTTCAATGAACATCTACTGTTACGGTAAGTGCAACCTACACGGGTGATGGAGGCAGGGTACACTTACTGCAGTAATGGTTTCAATGAACATCTACTGTTATGGTAAGTGCAACCTACACAGGTGATGGAGGCAGGGTACACTTACTGCAGCAATGATTTCAATGAACATCTACTGTTATGGTAAGTGCAACCTACACAGGTGATGGAGGCAGGGTACACTTACTGCAGCAATGATTTCAATGAACATCAACTGTTATGGTAAGTGCAACCTACACTGGTGATGGAGGCAGGGTACACTTACTGCAGCAATGATTTCAATGAACATCTACTGTTATGGTAAGTGCAACCTACACAGGTGATGGAGGTAGGGTATACTTACTGCAGCAATGATTTCAATGAACATCTACTGTTATGGTAAATGCAACCTACACGGATGATGGAGGCAGGGTACACTTACTGCAGCAATGATTTCAATGAATATCTACTGTTATGGTAAGTGCAACCTACAGGGGTGATGGAAGCAGGTACACCTACTGCAGCAATTATTTCAATGAACATCTACTGTTATGGTAAGTGCAACCTACACAGGTGATGGAGGCAGGATACACTTACTGTAGCAATGATTTCAATGAACATCTACTGTTATGGTAAGTGCAACCTACACGGGTGATGGAGGCAGGGTACACTTACTGCAGCAATGATTTCAATGAACATCTACTGTTATGGTAAGTGCAACCTACACGGGTGATGGAGGCAGGGTACACTTACTGCAGCAATGATTTCAATGAACATCTACTGTTATGGTAAGTGCAAACTACACAGGTGATGGAGGCAGGGTACACCTACTGCAGCAATGATTTCAATGAACATCTACTGTTACGGTAAGTGCAACCTACACAGGTGCAACCTACACAGGTGATGGCGGCAGGGTACACTTACTGCAGCAATGATTTCAATGAACATCTACTGTTATGGTAAGTGCAACCTACACGGATGATGGAGGCAAGGTACACCTACTGCAGCAATGATTTAATGAACATCTACCGTTATGGTAAGTGCAACCTACATGGGTGATGGAGGCAGGGCACACTTACTGCAGCAATGATTTCAATGAACATCTACTGTTATGGTAAGTGCAACCTACATGGGTGATGGAGGCAGGGTACACCTACTGCAGCAATGATTTCAATGAACATCTACTGTTATGGTAAGTGCAACCTACACAGGTGATGGAGGCAGGGTACACTTACTGCAGCACTGATTTCAATGAACATCTACTGTTATGGTAAGTGCAACCTACACAGGTGATGGAGGCAGGGTACACCTACTGCAGCAATGATTTCAATGAACATCTACTGTTATGGTAAGTGCAACCTACACAGGTGATGGAGGCAGGGTAAACTTACTGTAGCAATGATTTCAATGAACATCTACTGTTATGGTAAGCGCAACCTACACGGGTGACGGAGGCAGGGCACACTTACTGCAGCAATGATTTCAATGAACATCTACTGTTACGGTAAGTGCAACCTACACGGGTGATGGAGGCAGGGTACACTTACTGCAGCAATGATTTCAATAAACATCTACTGTTACGGTAAGTGCAACCTACACGGGTGATGGAGGCAGGGTACACTTACTGCAGCAATGATTTCAATGAACATCTACTGTTATTGTAAGTGCAACCTACACAGGTGATGGAGGCAGGGTACACCTACTGCAGCAATGATTTCAATGAACATCTACTGTTATGGTAAGTGCAACCTACACGGGTGATGGAGGCAGGGTACACTTACTGCAGCAATGATTTCAATGAACATCTACTGTTATGGTAAGTGCAATCTACACGGGTGATGGAGGCAGGGTACACTTACTGCAGCAATGATTTCAATGAACATCTACTGTTATGGTAAGTGCAACCTACATGGGTGATGGAGGCAGGGTACACCTACTACAGCAATGATTTCAATGCACATCTACTGTTATGGTAAGTGCAAAAGTACAGTTTTGTACCTACCATAAATGTAGATGTTCGAAGATCCACATTGCTGCAGTCCTTACATATGGGTAGTCCGCTGTCCTCGGTCGGCCCGAATATCAAAGTATTAGGCTGACGTCGGTCAAGGCGCTTAAGACTGACATCAGGACGTCAGGGTACAAATGCGCATGACCGACGTCATATCCTCAGTCTTTTCTTGCCCCAGATGTCAGAAGACCCTAAAAGGAAAGGTCAAAACCAAAAGACAGCAAAAAACAACCAACCACCCTTGCACTAATCATATGTACAATATATACAATATCTACAATATTCACAACCCAAACCACACAACCGCCTCTAACTACAGAGGGGAAGGAGGGAGGGTAAATTGGACTGCAGCAATGTGGATCTTCGAACATCTACATTTATGGTAGGTACAAAACTGTACTATGTTCTTCATCTCACATTGCTGCAGTCCTTACATATGGGTAGAATCCCAAAGCAGAGGTAAGGGAGGATGGCAAAACTATAAAGCATTAGGAGCTGCCAAAATGCCCTGTAAAATTGCAGTGGCAAAACCAGCCCTAGATTTAGAGTAAAGTGGAAGGTGGTAGTGCTTAGAGAAAGTATGCACTGAACTCCAAGTAGCTGCCTCCAAAATATCTTTAGTTGCCACCCCTTAAAAAGCTGTAGAAGTGGCAGTAGCCCTAGTGGAATGAGGCCTAATCCCAGCTGGAATCTCCTTACCATGATGGGAATAACAGAAAGCAATACAAAACCCAATCCACTTAGAAATAGTTTGTTTTGACACAGGCTTGCCCTGAGAAGCCAAAGCAAATGAAACAAATAACTGCTGAGACTGCCTGAACCCTTTAGTTCTGCTCAAATAATATCGCAACTGCCTGTGTATATCCAAAGTGTGCAAAATCTTTTCCTCTTTATTTTGGGGGTTTGCATAAAAAGTAGGCAAATGAATAGTTTGGTTTAAAGCCACACTAGAAACCACTTTAGGCATAAAGGAAGGATTAGTACGTAAAGATACCCTATCCTTATGGAAAATTAAGAAAGGCTCAACCGCCATTAGGGCCTGTAATTCAGAAACCCTTCTCGCAGAGGTAATGGCCAACAAAAAAGCAGTCTTCCATGATAAATATTTCAACTCGGCAGTAGCTGCAGGCTCAAAAGGTTGTAGAGTGAGTTTCTCCAACACAAAATTGAGATCCCAAGCAGGAGTAGGAGCTCTACGTGGGGGTCTTATATTCTGTGCCCCTCTAAGGAATTGCTTAAACAAAGGATGAGAAAACAATGGTGGGTCACAGTCATAATGAGCAGAAATTGCTGCAGCATGAATCTTAATAGAAGAGAAGGACAAACCTTTGTCCAGTAACTCAGTAAGATATTGAAGAGCCACACTTAAATTAGGCTTAGAAACATCAAATTCCTTTGCTGTACTCCAAAATAAAAATCTCTTCCATTTATCTGCATACACTTTCCTTGTACTAGGCCTTCTGGCCTCCAAAATAACATTCAAAACTTGCTGTGGAAGCTGAGACCCTCCAGGGTTTAAAACAGAATATGCCAGGCTGTTAGATGTAGAGAGTGAAGTTTGACATGGAGTAAATGACTGTTCTCCTGAGACAGCAGGTGTGGAATCGAAGGCAAAGGCCATGGAGGCTCCCATACCAGACTTCTCAGTAATGGGTACCAGTGCTGTCGAGGCCAATCTGGAGCTATTAAAATCATCTTTGGCTTGTCCTGTCTGACATGAAGATTGCTCCAGTTGAATGAAAGAGCATCCACTTTCCAAGCTGTGGGATGAAACCTTTTTGTGCAAAACTTTGGCAGCTGGTAGTTTAGTGGAGAAGCGAACAGATCTATGTCTGGAGTTCCCCATAACACTGTCAATTTCTGAAATACATGAGGATCCAATTTCCACTCGTGGGGATCCATAATTTGTCTGCTCAACACATCTGCTAAGGAGTTCTGTGCTCCCGGCAGAAACCTTGTCTGAAGATTCAGCTGTAAACTGAGAGCAGTCTCCCACAAAATCATTGCTTGTCTGCATAGAGGATAAGAAAGCGTTCCCCCTTGCTTGTTGATGTACCACATGACAGTTGTGTTGTCTGTTAGAACCAACACCTGCCCTGGAAGAAGTAAATCCTTGAAAGCTATTAATGCAAATTGGACTGCTAACATCTCCTTCAAATTGATATGTAGATGTTGAAGTCTGGCAGGCCACGTGTCTTGTACCCACTTTCCATTTAGATGAGCTCCCCAAGCTTTGTCTGAGGCATCTGTCGTAAGAATCTGACTCGCCTCTGGCCGGGTCACAGAGAGTCCCTTGTTTAGGTGACATTCCTGAGCCCACCACAAAAACTCCTTTCGAATGCAAGGTATTATTTGAATGACAGTGTCCATATCTTGGCAGTGCTGTGTCCATACATTTTTGAGATACCATTGTAGCTTCCTCATATGCAGTTTGGCATTGGGAAGCACCAGAATACAAGATGCCATGAACCCCAAGGCTTGAAGGACTGTCCTTGCAGTCAGCCTGGACTGATGAGACAATTAATGGAAGTAAAGAGAAAGATTCTTTTGTTTGTCCGGGGTCAAAAAGGCCATCTGGGATGCTGTATTCAGTCTCACACCCAGAAAGCACATGTCCTGAGAGGGTACTAGACTGGACTTTATTTCGTTCACAGAATACCCCAGGCATCTTAGCACTGCTATCACATACTGTAAATGATGAAGAAGTTCGTCCTTTCTTGGGCCAGAATCAGGCAATCGTCCAAATAAGGATAGATCTGTATTCCTCTTAGCCTGAAGAAAGCTATCACTGGAGCCAGAACTTTCGTGAACACTCTGGGCGCAGTAGATAAGCCAAAGGGCAATGCAGAGAACTGATAATGAGAAGTCCCAGCCCGAAAACACAGATACTTCCTGCAACTGAGCCTGATAGGAACATGAAGGTAAGCCTCCTTGAGATCCAGAGTCACCATCCAGTGATCTTTGCCCAGCAGAGGTAAAAGTTGTTGTAACGTCAACATTTTGAACTTGGGAATGTCCAGATATGTGTTGAGGATAGATAAATCCAAAATTGGTCTCCACGTGTTCCCCTTCTTTGGTACTAGGAACAGGCGAGAATAAAATCCTAGGCCCACCTCTGGTAGAGGGACCGGTTGTATGGCCCCTATTTGAAGTAGCAGAGAAATTTGTTTGTGAGCCTCTAGTCTTTGCTGAGGAGGAACGTCTGGCGTGCCTTTGAAGGGAGGCAAGGTATGGAAATAAAACTTGCAACCGTGGTGTATGATATCCAATACCCATCTGTCTTGAGTAATCAAACTCCAATTTTCCTTGAAGAGTGCCAACCTTCCTCCCAATGGTGCTGCCAGGCAAGAAGGATCTGGCAGCTGAAAAGGTAGGTCATTGGGCCTGTTTATGAAAGGACTGGCCCCTGCCCTCACCCGAAGACTGTGCAGGTGAACTCCCCGTTCTAGGTCTGAAGGAACTCTGAGCTCTGCCCCTACCACGTCTAGATCTACCCCTAGACTGAGAATCATAAGAAGGATACGTCCACCCCTTAGCAGGCCAATTCCTACTAAACTTCGGAGGTTGAACTTGCAAAAAATCTTTAACAGCCTGCATAGACTTAGCCTTGTCTTCCATTTTCTTCAAGACTGACTCCACAGGTGAACCAAACAACACATCAGACTGTAAAGGAGCATCCAAAATCCTTGTCTTAACATGGTCAGATAAATTCTGATCCCTCAGCCAGGCGTGCCTGCGAAGAACTGAACCAGTGGCAGCCACCCTAGACGAGGCCTGTACAGCATCAAAACCACATTGTAAAGAATGCTTACCCACCTGTTCAGAGACATGCACCAAATCTTGTAATTCTTTACACTCAATGCCTTCCGCCAGAGCATCTACCTTAGACTTCAATTGAGAAAGCAGATAGTTTTGATATTTCAACATGTGAAACTGGCAATTCAAAGCCCTCATAGCTAAGGTGGAAGAAGTATATACTTTCTTTCCCCATCTATCCAAAGCTCTGGCCTCTTTATCTGGAGGAACCGGATTTTTTACAACAGAGGCCTTGACACCCTTAGGTCCCTGACTAACAGTTTCTGGATCTGCCCTAGGACTCTTATAAAGAAATTTATGAGCCTCAGGCACCCTGTAATACCTATCCGGTTTAACAGGAGCAGGAGGCAAAGAATCAGGATTAAGTGAAGCCTCTGCAAACACATCTTCCACAACATCCAGAACAGGAGGTATAGCCAAGGGCCTATGCTGGGGTAAAAGCAAAAACTCCCTAAGCCTTTTCCTGGAATCAGAGAAGTCCTGACCTTCCCACTTAAAATGTTCCCTCATGGAATGAAGAGTCTCTGAAAAAGAAAAATCTTCTGGAGGAGAAGCAGAAGGAGTGGAATCATCTGCATCAGAATCTGAATAAGGAGAGTACTCCTGCAAGTCTTCAGCCGAAGACTCTGAAACATCCGAAGCCTGCTCAAAACTCCCCAACTCTGGTTCCACCCTAGGCCTTTTATCAGGAGGGGGCAAAGAACCTCTAATCAAAGTAATTAAATCTTCTGCCATTTTAAGCATGTGCTTCTTGGGCACAGATCCTGTAAAACTAGGAGTGACACCAACAGAAGCTAAACCTGGCCTGCCTCTGGGAGAAGCCTTGGAAACAGAAGGAGAGGGCCTAACCACCCTAGGAAGGGAGGGGAGTACAGTAACCTGAGAAGCCCCTTCAGCCTGACCTGCTTCCTGAGAGGCCACATCCTGCAATATCAAAGTCTCCCCCTGGGACTCCAGAGAAGCCTCCGGCGGAACCACCGGTTCCACTGACACCTCTAAAGAACCGGCGTCCGGTACGGGCGACTCTTCTTGCCTGGGTTTAGCTGCTTTGTCTTTGCGCTTCTTCGAAGAAGCGGGCGTCGGAGAATCCGACGGCATATTATAATTGCACCGCTTCCCGAAGACCAACCTAGCACAATCTAACCTTCGCTTAATAGTGCGCTTATTGAACCTAGCACAAAAGCGACACCCAACAACGTCGTGCTCAGGCCCCAAACAAGGAATACACAAAGTATGATAATCCCTATGCGGTATCTGCTTCCCACAAGAAATACAGTTATTCACTTTTTCTGACATCCGGTAAACCACTGAGGCAAGAAAAAACTAAAATATTCTAACGGGTACTTAGCCAACTTTGACTCGGTCTGAAACTCCGAATTCGAAAAATTTCAGAACGCCGAACAGCACTTGCAACGCTGCTTCTGCATCGGACCATGCGGCAAAAAAGACTGAGGATATGACGTCGGTCATGCACATTTGTACCCTGACGTCCTGATGTCAGTCTTAAGCGCCTTGACCGACGTCAGCCTAATACTTTGATATTCGGGCCGACCGAGGACAGCGGACTACCCATATGTAAGGACTGCAGCAATGTGGGATGAAGACAGGGTACACCTACTGCAACAATGATTTCAATGAACATCTACTGTTATGGTAAGTGCAACCTACAAGGGTGATGGAGGCAGGGTACACCTACTGCAGCAATGATTTCAATGAACATCTACTGTTATGGTAAGTGCAACCTACACAACTATACCATGTTTATCAGAAATCACTGCTGCAGCAACCTTTAGCTGAATGGGTGGATTACCAGAGCTTATCCAACCTGGGAGGAGGAAGGATTAGGATGCAGGAGTCCATGGAGAATGATCCTAGCAAAGTATATTCTGGACATAGAAACGGAATCCAGTTTCTAGTGCCTTGTAAAAGTAAGCACAAATGACCAAGCTGCATAACCTCTAAAGTCCACTCCTTTCTAGTATGCCACTGAAGAAGACAAGGCTCTAGCTTAGTTTGCCTTGACCCTGCCTTAAATTGATCTACAATTGTAGGAATAACAAAAAGCAATAGCAGAGGACAACTATCTAGAAATAGTCTGTTCTGACATGGGGATGTCCTTTCTTTGTCCCATCAAAGGAGATAAACAGCTGTTCATCTTTCCTAAAGGACGTACTTTTGTCAAGATAATATTTAGTTGACTGTGCACATCCAGAATAGGAAGAATTCATTTCTTCCTGATTTTGTGGTTTGATGCAAAGTAATCTCTGAAACTACTTTCAGCATGAATGAGTGATTTGTTTTTAAAGTAACCCTACCTCAATGGAAAACAAAATAGGGATCACCCATCATGAGAGCTTACAACTCAGATACTCACCTTGTCTTGTTGATATCAGAGCAATAAGCATCATAGTCTCCCATGTCATGAACTATACATCACCTTGATAAGATGGCACAACGGGAGACAGAGTTAAGTTCTGCACCACAAAGTTAAGATCCCAGCTATGTCCAATATGTTTCCGGGGTGGTCTAACATGCAGAACCCCTTTCAAAAACAGCTTGATGAAAGACTGAAAAGAAACAGGGAGATACATGGTCAGACATGCTGAAATGGCTGATAGATTAACTTTGACAGAGGAATAAGAAAGATCCGGGGAGAGTAACTCGCACAAACTGAAAAAAACAGAGAAACAGAATCTCTGAATGGGCCCTAGTTGTCAGTATGGTGCCAACAAATAAATCGTATCAATTACGCAATGTCAAATTTCCTACGTGTGGGCATTCTTGCTTCCTTTAATACTGGTGGTATGTCAAGGTGCCTAAAAGGCATTAAAAGTGAATCATCCAGGGAGTCAGCTGCAGTTGTTACAGACTAGGGTGTATCAAACTCCCCTGCCTTATGTGAATAGATCCAATATATTGAGGAAGTTTTTGCTAACTGTCCTTGGTCAATTCCATAAGAAGGGAGAACCACTGTTACCTGGGCCAAAAGGGAGTCACCAGGATAATCACTGGAGACTCCTTCTGAATCTACAGAATCACCCTGGATATCGAAGGAAAGGGTGGAAATGCATACAGAAACATTCCAGTCGATGGGAATAGCAAGAATTCTGTTTTCCGGGACTGCCTGCAGGAAGCACTGGAGTAAGATTTGCTTAGCTGTCTATTTTGAAAGGGGCAAATAGATCTACTTGAGGTGCTCCCCACAACTGGATGAAATCCTAGAAGGCCCCTTCATTTACTTTCCATTTCTGAGGGTCTGTCCTGGCCTGCTCAGTTTGTTTGCCACTACATTTTGCTCTGACTGAATGTAGGAAGGTAGGAAAGTAAGACTGTGGTAAACTGCAATCTCTGAGGCTACCACAACCATTCTGCACAGAGGGTAAGACATGCTACCTCCCTGTTTAGGTACCACATCACCGTGCTGTTATCTGTAATGACCTGCAAAATCCTTGGGGACCACAAGTGATTATCACAGCTACCATCTCTTCATAGGTTCATAGGTTCATACTAGGCTATCTGCCCAAGGGCATTTATAAGCCTAGCCCAGAGTTTTGTGGCTTTCGCCACCCCTTTAGTTTGAAGGATACTATGCCCATTATTTTGCTGTGCCTCTGTCAAGCAGTGACACTGAGGTAATCCCTGGGGTATATCTGCGATCTCCCATCCATTGGTCAAGATTTCTCTTGAACAAGGCCAGCGAGGTGCTCTGCCTCACATGTACCGGGATTTTGTTCCACAGCATAGGGAGTCTTTGGGTGATGAATCTGTCCCTCCAGCACATCCTATTAATAACCGTGTCAAGGTTTAAGTCTCCTGCCCATGTAGTTCTGAGGGATCTAGATTTTTTGAGGTGAAGCATGTTCATCAATTCTGGGTTGGACATGGCCTTGTATGTCAGGCACAGGTCACCTCTGAGCAGGCGGTGGCGACTGAATAGAGCTGGAGTTCCTTCAGTCGGGCAGCATAAGACATATTTTTGAGACCTTTTATCCTTTTGGTGAGGAACTTTTGGGGCCTTTCCAGTTGCTGCAGGTGTCGGGTCAGATACATTCCGAATGGGGCATTGTACTCAATCATTGGTCTGATGAGTGATGAGTACAGGGGAACGATGACCTCCCTTGATCTAGATGTGAATCCCTTCATGATCAGGTGGGCAATGTAGAAGGTCTTCCTAACTACTTTGGCAACGTGAGTGTCAAACGAAAGGTTACTGTCAACCTGGGTCCCCAGATCCCTGATAACCTCCTCTGCGCTCAGTGGATTGCCACCTATATGGTAGCTAGGGGTAACCTTGTTTTTCCCAAAGGGTATGACTATGCATTTCCTGGCGTTTAACTTTAGTCCATGGCTCTGGCACCAGTTATCTGTTTCTATGAGACCCTTCTGAAGGATATCTGTGTCAGATGTGTTATCGACTATGGCACCCAGTTTGCAGTCATCTGCAAACTTTGTCAGCCATAACCCTCCTGTGTTTGCTTGTACTTCTGAAAAGTAGATGCCGAACAAGAGTGGGCCCAGGACTGAGCCCTGTGGGACACCACTTGTGACAGGCTTTGAGTCTGACATGGCGCCAGCAACTCTGACCCTGTGGGTTCTGTCACTTAGCCAGTTTGCTACCCATCTTGTGACGTATGGGTTTACATTTAAGCTGATGAGTTTTTCAATGATACCTGAGTGGGGTATTGTGTCGAAAGCCTTTGCCAGGTCGAGGTAGGCTGTATGGACTGCCTTTCCCTCATCATTGGCCTTGGTGACTGTTTCGAAAAAGTCAACCAAGTTTAAAAGGCATGATCTGCCTTTAATAAAGCCAAACTGGGTTGGATCCGAAGTCTGCAAGTCCTCTATGTCTTTATTTAAGAGTTCCATTATGATCCTCTCCATAGCTTTGCAGATCAGGCTTGTCAAGCTGATGGGACGGTAATTTCCAGGGTCGGTGGAGGCACCACCTTTGTGAAGTGGGACCACAGTTGCCGTATGCCACTCCTTGGGTACGTATCCTGAGGTGAGGCTAAGATTAAACAGCTGTCCTAACTGCGGGTTTAATTCCTCCTTGAGTTCGTGGAGCACACAACCGGGGACACCATCTGGTCCCATGGATGCTGTGTTTTTCGCCTTGGAGAGAGCAGTTCTCACCTGAGCGTTAGAGATGTTTGGGGGGTTACAATCCTCTGGTATAGATATCTCTCCTTTTCGGAGGGAGGGGGGGGGGGAGTTTGCACTGAACCTGTCAGCCAGTATGTTGGCAATGTCTGTAGGTTCAGTGATTTTTACATCATTTTGAACTAATTCTGAGCATGTCTGGGAGTTTCCTCCCAGGTTTCTGACATAGCTAAAGAAGGCCTTATGATTGTCTTTTGAGTCCTTAGCGATTTTTCCTCTCAAAATTTGCCTTGGATGATTTTATGAGAGATCATAGTTTTTTACTTATAATGATCAAAGGTGTCTTACCTTTTAGGGATTTTGCTCTATCTTGTAGTAGCTTCCTCCTTTTGTTGTAGAGCTTGTTTATGGCTGGGGTCCACCAGACTGGACACTTGCCTTTGGTACAAAGAGTCTTTGTTTTGTTTGGGATTGCCTGATCCATGCAGTCCTGTAGGTGCTGGTAGAAGGCATTTGTAAGTGATTCAGCAGCTTGAGTAATGGTTTCCATGAGCTCGGGGGCCTTAAAAGAGACCACACTAGCCTTTAGAAGTGTGAAGTCGGCTTTTGAGAAGTTCTTCACTGTGGTCTTTTTTTTCTCAGGTGGGGGCGGGATGTGGACTTCCAGTGAGATTAGTTTATGATCTGATCTCACCAGTGAGGTGCATACTTCCGGTGTTGAACATTGTGACCCCATGTTCGTGATGATGAGATCAAGTATGTTTTCACCTCTTGTGGGGATGGTGACTAGTTGTTCTATGGCATTTGAGTTTATGAACTCTAGGAACCTTTGGGCTAGAGTGTTGGGGCTTGAGTAGTGATCCCAGTCTATATTCGGGTAGTTGAAATCACCTAGTATGATGGTGTTTGGAGATAGCTTTCCTGAAAACACTGGAGGGCTATGTGAGGTTCCTGAGTTTGAGAGGGTGGCCTGTAACATGCTACAAATTGCAGAACAGTCTTGCCTATGGTTAAATTGCACCTGGATGGTCTCCGATGCATCGTGCATTGCCACCAACCTTGAGGTGTGGGTGTCCTTGATGAATATGGACACCCCCCCCCTCCTTTCTTGGTGGTGTCCGGATTTTGGGGCCGGAACGCATGATATGAGGTAAAACCTGATAGTGCCGGGGTGCTCTCAGGAGCCTTGAACCAGGTTTCAGTCACAGCACAGACATCGATGTTCTCCATACTGAGAAGGGCCTCGAGTGCGTGCATCTTGAGGTTGAGACTTCTGGCATTGAGCAGCATTACCCTTAGTTTTTTTCCTTTTTTGTGTTCTAGGGTGGTAGGTTTAGAATTTGAGCCTTGCCTAAAAAAGGCACGGGGTGGCAAGAGCATTTGCCAATATCCGGAAGCCCAGGGGTGACAGGTGCAAGCCGTCCCTTGCGAAGCAGCGTGGCTTGTCCAGCATGTCATCCCAGGCAGACAGACATTGGATCCCCCTTTGAATGACACCAGAGTTTAAGCCAATTATTAAAGCTGATCATCTTATCTCTGTATTGTGGCATCATTCTTGGTGAAGGTAGGATACTGCTCAAGGTCAGGGTCATACCTGCCTGGGCTACATAATCAGAGAGCTCCTCTGGTTATGTACTTTGGCCTGTCTGCTTTGTTCTCAACACCCTGCACTTTCTACCCACTGATACAGCTCCACAAGCAAAATCCTATGTGCCTGTTGGTACAGAAAGAGTATGATAGGAATTGAGAATAAGCGATCTGGATTCAGAAAAACATGATCTCTCCATCAAAGAAGCTCCTTCTTCACAAAACCCAATTCTTGGATCTGAAAATCCAGCAGTGGGAAAATTTGGGTTCAAACAGTCTAAGAACTATTGGATTTTTCTCATGTGCAGCTTGGCAAAGGGAATCATGAGAAAAGTAGATTCCATGAAACCTAGGTATTCATTACATAGATACATACATACAAATATTTCTAGCACTGGCATTAATGCCCTTCTAGCTTGCCAATATACCAAAACACTTGTTCCCATAATAAATGTCCAGGCTGTTCTTAAAAATATCTAAACTAGGGCTGTCGTTAATGTAATTTGATAGTCTGTGCCATGCATCAGCTACTCTATCAGAGAACCAATTAGTACACTTCTCATTCCTATAGAATCTTTCTCCCGTTTTAATTTCTCCAAATCTTTTGGGTTTCTAATACCATGATGGGAATGGACCTCATTCTTAAGTCAAAGTGCAATAAAGTTCATGAAATTAGTATTGTTTCAATATTTAATGTCAGCCAGAAGTGCTATTTGCAGCAACCACAATGTGCCCAGTAATGACTCCTCCTGCAGTTCATATGGAATTACACATATTGGTAACATATCTAAATATGACTGTAGATTCTTTTTTATAAGACCTGTTGTTCCTAATACTATTGGAACTGTCTGGGTATCTTTCTTCCACATAGCTCTTGTTTCTGCCTGCAAATCCTGACATTTTATGACTTTGTGTCTGTGTATGCAAGACACTGTAGTCAATGGATGTCACGATTTCAATGATCAATGTTATTTTGTCATCTTTTCCTGGACCACTACATCCAGTTTTCTACCATCTATCTTTTGATCTGTTGGTAATGGGTGATCCCATGTGATGTAGACTTTATCATTTTCTATGATGCTTTGTGGCTCATGTCTCCAATATTATAATGTTTGCACAATCCTCAGTGCAGCAGTCTTGCCACATTATTATGCTTTTTCAGTATACAGCCCTTCTGCCATTAGTATGTCACAAACAGCAACAAGGTGTGTGACTGTTTCCAGTTCTGTTTTACAAAACCTACATTTATGTTTTTCTCCTACATGTTCATTGGACTTTGTAAACTGACCTGTATATAGTCCACTATCTTGGGTTGCCAACATTAACCTTTCATCCTTTGGTTTGACTTCGCCTCTCCTTAACCATTCCTGCATTTGATCCTGATAAACACGAGGATGCTCCAAATATTTTGTTACTATATTTATGCATTTTCTCCATTTCTTGCCTTCTTATCTGATCCTTCATCTTATATTCTTTCTTTAGTTTTTTTTGGCACATTCAGGTGCTGCCTGATTTTATCTACTTCTGGTTTGATTTCCATTCCTGCTTGATGCCGATATGCTTCTGCTAGACTAAGAAAGGAAGTCATCTTAGATTTATTCTCCTCATGTTTCAAAACTTTCACTATGTTTGGGTCTTGTGAGGTCAGCAGATATGTATGCAGTCCCACGATTGCAGATGTATACACGTAATCAATTTCAAATCGGCCCATACCTCCTTTAGAATGGGGAACATATAATCTTGGCATGCACTGATTTTTATAAATTGTCTGATGAACAACGAAGCATCCTTCTTGTTTCCTGTCTAATCTATCCAACACCTTTTGAGGCCAGTCAGTCACTCCAAAACTGTAAGTTAGGACAGGAAAAGCAAATTGGTTAATAGCTTGAACTTTGTTTCTAGATGTCAATGCTGTTTTCAGGATTAATTTAAGTCTTCTACAATATTCCTTACTGATTTTTATTTGCATTTGTTCATGTTTTATTGTTGATCCTTCATCAATTCCCAAATATTTATACACTCCCTCTTGCTCAAGTTCTTTTATATCACATTCTTGTCACAAAAAAAAAGTTATGTACTCACCATAACATTCCATGTGTGTTGTCCATCTTGCCTTCATTCTTAACTTGTTGGGTTCGGAACTGATCTTCGGTTCCGACTCAGCCTTATACAAAAGCTCGAGGTCTTCTACTAACTCGTGGCTAAACCTCCATACCATTATGCCCTAGGAAAGCTCCCCAGATCTTGTTTGCTGATATAAAGAAGGTACCAAATAAAAACTATGGAATACCCCACAGAGCAATCAAGAAGGTCAGAAAACATTAATCTTCAATTGTATTGGCTCGGTCTTCCAGGAGCCAAAGGCTGGAGGAAGGTGGATGGGATGTAAGAATGAAGGCGAGAGGGACAACACACACAATGTTATGGTGTCCCTAGCACCGTCTTTCTTGAGTGGCTAAAGGGAGGATATTCTTCAGAACAGTGGACCCAAAGGAGGCCCTATTCCTGGAGGCCAAATCCACTTGGTAATGAGTGATAAAGGTATGAGGCCTTGCCCATGTTGCTGCAGCATGCATGGTATCACTAGGTAGTCTCACCCCAAAGGCAGAAGAGGTTGCTATGGCTCTTGTAGAATGGCATTTTACTTTGCAGGAAAGTTCTTTGTTTCAAGTTTGGTAAGTAAAGGTAATACAATCTGCTAGCCATTTCAAAAGTGTGACTTTAAACACAGGAGCACCTTTCAGAGTCGGAAAAGGATATAAATAATTGGTCAGATTTTCTGATGTCCTCTGTCCTATGTAAACAGAAATGTAACTGTCTATGTATATCCAACAGGTGTAGCAAATATTCTGCCTTGTTGCCAAAGTTGGGGTTAAAAATGGTAGTTCTATTGATTGGTTCAGGTTAGATTCTGATCATATTTTGGGAAGAAAGGATGGGTTTGTTCGTAGGGATAGTCTGTCTTTGTGGAAAAGCATGGAGGGGGGCTTTATTGACAATGCTTGCAGCTCAAACTCTTCTGGCAGAAGTAATGGCTATCAAAAGAATTGTCTTCCAAATCAAATACTTGAGACTGCAGGATGATGCAGGTTCAAATGGGGAAAAAATAAAATGAGAAGACAAAATTCAGGTTCCATGGTGCTGGAGGGGCTTTAATGGATGGTCTTAATAAAAGAGTACCCTTGAGAAATGTCTTGCAAAGTCTGTGGGACATCACATTGGGGTCTGATTCACCTAAATGGAAATTAGATATCACTGCTAACTGAACTCGAATAGTAGCTGCAGCTGTGCCTTCATTAAATAGCTTTACTAAGAACTCAAGAATAGAAGCTTTTGCGGCAGAGAAGGGATCAAAACGATTGTTCAAGGACCATGAAGAAAATCCTTTCCATTTGCTCATATATAACTTTCTCGTCGAAGCCTTATGAGACGAGATCAGGATATGTTTTACTGATGGAGAAAGGTTAGGGAGCCTGGCTATG
Source organism: Protopterus annectens (assembly GCF_019279795.1). Taxonomy (NCBI): domain Eukaryota; kingdom Metazoa; phylum Chordata; order Ceratodontiformes; family Protopteridae; genus Protopterus; species Protopterus annectens. The sequence continues at coordinate 1,080,825,029 of NC_056748.1, forward strand.
TTTGGAATCGGAGCAGGCAAGCTGTCAGTTTGAGGGTTTGAAGGCAGGAGTGAAGCATCCCTGATGCATGAGTCAAGAGTTCTGGAACTGGGCCCAGAATCCACGGCTCCTCCTAGAGATGAGACCAAAGGAAGGGAACCAGATGTGATGAGGCCAGTATGGGGGAGACAAGTATCAAGTTCCTGCCCAAGGAACTGGCTTTCTGAAGAACTCTGGGTATCAAAGGAAAGGGAGGAAAGGTGTAGAGGAGACCCAAGGGCCAATCATGTACAAGTGCATGCCTTGGTGACTCCCCGGAGGGGGGAAAAGAGCAAAGTAGCTGCTGTAATTTGCATTCATGGAAATGGCGAGCAAGGCTGGCCCCATTTGCGGAAAATCTTTTCCACGACTTCTTGCTTTAGGGACCACTCAAGAGGCATCAGAATCACTCTGCTGAGTCTGTCTGCTATCATGTTGGATTTTCCTGGGATGTGCGTTGCTATCAGAAAGCACTGGGAGGAGGTCACCCACTGCCATACTCTCAGGGCCTCCCAACAAAGGGGGTAAGACCTGGTTCCTCCTTGTTAATGTACCACACAACTGACATGTTGTCTGTCTGTATTGTAATAGTTCCTAGTGGAAGAGAGTCTTGGAATGCTTGCAACACTAAAAGTACTGTTCTCATCTCTAGGACATTGATGTGCAAATGGCCCTCATGATTCTGCCAAGTGCCTTGGACTGTCCTTCCTAGTTAATGCCTCCCCCAGCCTATCTGGGACGCGTCTGTGGTCACTGTAACTAATGCCTGTGAAAGAACAAAGGGTCGACTTAATGTCACATGAGTGTAGTGAAGCCACCAATGAAGGTCTTTCTTGCTAGACTCCGTTATCAAAATTTGGTGGGACATGGATAGTTCCTATATGGACCACTGAGTGAACAGTCGCCACTGCAGAATTCTCATATGCAGTTGTGCTAATGGGATGACGGTTACTGCTGCTGCCATACCACTGCAGAATTCTCATATGCAGTTGTGCTAACGGGATGACGGTTACTGCTGCTGCCATACCACTGCAGAATTCTCATATGCAGTTGTGCTAATGGGATGATGGTTACTGCTGCTGCCATACCACTGCAGAATTCTCATATGCAGTTGTGCTAATGCGATGACGGTTACTGCTGCTGCCATACCACTGCAGAATTCTCATATGCAGTTGTGCTAATGCGATGACGGTTACTGCTGCTGCCATACCACTGCAGAATTCTCATATGCAGTTGTGCTAATGGGATGACGGTTACTGCTGCTGCCATACCACTGCAGAATTCTCATATGCAGTTGTGCTAATGGGATGATGGTTACTGCTGCTGCCATACCACTGCAGAATTCTCATATGCAGTTGTGCTAATGGGATGACGGTTACTGCTACTGCCATACCACGGCAGAATTCTCATATGCAGTTGTGCTAATGGGATGACGGTTACTGCTGCTGCCATACCACTGCAGAATTCTCATATGCAGTTGTGCTAATGGGATGACGGTTACTGCTGCTGCCATACCACTGCAGAATTCTCATATGCAGTTGTGCTAATGCGATGACGGTTACTGCTGCTGCCATACCACGGCAGAATTCTCATATGCAGTTGTGCTAATGGGATGACGGTTACTGCTGCTGCCATACCACGGCAGAATTCTCATATGCAGTTGTGCTAATGCGATGACTGTTACTGCTGCTGCCATAATCCCCAAGGCTTTCAAGACTGTTCTTGCTTGTACTTTTTTCTTGGAAATTAGGTTTAGGACCTGACATCATAAGACTTGAATCCTTTCGGAGGGAAGTTTTGCCATCACTTTTGTTGCATCTAGATCTGCTCCTATAAAAATGATATGCTGAGATGGCAACAAGGCAGATTTTTCGTAGTTTATTGTGATTCCTAGGTGAGAGCAGAAATGCAAGGTGGTGTCTCTCGCTTTCGATAGTAGATACTCAGTGGTGGCGGTCAGGAGCCAGTCGTCTATGTACGGAAACACTCTGAATCCTAGGCTTCTCAAGTGAGCTGCTACTACTGCTATACACTTGGTGAACACTCTAGGGGCTATAGTGAGGCCAAAGGGCAGAGCACGGAACTGGTAATGACTGGCTCCTAGCTGAAAGCGCAGGTGTCTCCTGGATCGCCTGTCCATTTTTATATGGTAGTACACATCCTGGAGGTCTATAGAGCACATCCAATCATCTTGTCTCAGAAAGAGGAGTACTGACTGCAGTGTTAACATGTAGAACTTTGACTTTCTTACTGATTTGTTTAATTTGCTGAGATCCAGGATGGGTCTCCAGTCCCCTGTTTTCTTTGGAACTAAAAAGAACCTTGAGTAAGTTCCAGATCCTATTTGGTCCGCTGGGACTGGTTGGATGACTCTCTTGTCTAGCAACCTTTGTATTTCTAGAGTTGC